>NC_083643.1:17551724-17851724 GCF_963576545.1 Limanda limanda
CCGCTAATGACCGCTGTGTCTTACATGGCTGATAATGATGATGTGTGGTGTCTGATAAATCAGCAGAGTTATGTGAGTGGCGTCCTGGTCAATGGGAGGTGACAGAGTGCAGGGCTGGTGGGTTTGTTGGAACACATCTCTGCCCTAATGGTTCAGTTAGTGGCGTATTAGTTGAGTGTTGGCTGGATTCAAGAGGAGGCTCTTGACATCAATGCCGGTGTGCGACCGAAACTCAGTTTAGACGTTTGCACTCATGCTGTACCTTAACCTTTTTATTCTACCGACAAATCTTTGTTTATGTGCAATTTAGTAGAAATCCTATCAAAATAAATAAAAGCTCTGTGACATTGATTTTGGCTCAAAATGTAGCTGTTGTTATCACCTTTTATTGCCAGGAGAAAAGCCAGGATTTCAAATTCTGAGGTCCTGGATGTTTTTCTCTATGTATTTCCGTATAGTTTTATGTGTTTTTTCAGATTTTACACATTTAATCAGTTGTCCTGCTTTATTTGAAATAATGATAAAATAATAATAATATATAATTATAGCAAAACTAGACAAGGCAGCAGACTAAAATGACATTAAAAAATACTGAATCTTTTATTAATTTATTATTTTTGACATATTTTTATTTTGCCTGCTTATATGTACTCAAGTTGAAATACAGTGAGTCTGAAAATGTTGCTTTTCCAAAAATAAGTACAATTTGTGCATTTGTTTTCTTTCTTACTAGGTATTCTTTCTTTCAAATCCAGAAATGTGTAAAATCTAGTCTTGTTTCAAGTGTCAACATCAGTATTTAATGTAGACACAAGTTTCGTATTTTCCTTCTCTCAAAATGAAGCCATTTGTAATTGTTGTACACAGATGACGTTAGATGCCCTCTCAGCAGCAGGTGCTGCATAGAGGAGGTTTTGCACACATGAGCACTGGATGAATTTAAGTTCCTTTAATGCCCTAAAGGGTTTTCTGCTTCCAGTCACCCAGAAGTAACAAACTAGCAACCACAAAAAGGGCTGTTTTACATTTAGGCCGGGTGTTCGTTCTCTATGCTTAATATGAGGATAATTTTAAAGGAGATTTGTAAGTGTTTTAATAATTGTTTTTATAATTGTTTTAATCAGATGTTTTTATAGAATAGCACACCTAAACGTGCAGTTCCATGTGTTTATCCTTCACTTGCTATATGAGGTTCAGACTGTGCCTCAGGTTAACATTATACATACCATATGGAGGATGGAGCCATAGAGCACTCCAGTGTCATGGGTTCAAACATTTTTAGCAACATTGGCCACAGAGGGACTGTCTCCCCTGATACCGGCAGTGTCAGTGCCATGCTCTGCCTCTTTAGCCGTATGGTGGATGTCTTCTGGCAGACACAATGTTTCCTCAAGTTCATTTCCAGCATGTGCGTCAGTTCTATTCCTCCTAATTAACAAACCGGATAATCCTTTTATCATATAATGCTTATATCAGCTCTTTTTCTATTATGCTTTTGTATCGCTCACAACAGATAAGATCGGTTTTCATTTATCTGGTCTCCTCAGACCGTCCTCTGCTGTTCGACATCTCTCTTTAAGTCTGTTGGGGCTAGTGAGAGTGTGAAGTGCACTTCTCTACTCAGGTGAGAAGGCGGCTCTCTCCTCTAAGACTTCAAAGTCTAGACTAATCGACTTACTCCAAAGCTTAGAACGGCACCACTGTGTCACTCTATTGACTGAAAAACAACCACGTCGGCCTCTGTTTGCTGCTGATGACAGGTCGTGTGGGCACAGTGCACTCGTGCTGCGTCTCCATGAGTTCAGCAAACACTAAGCCACTGTCTAATCTGCAAAACCGACTCAGAAATTTCAAGCACATAAATATCACTTTAACGTTAAATTGCTAATAGGATTAAGTATTTAATGTCGCTTGATGACACTTACTAAAAATGTTTAATTTCTCCAAATAAACTATTTTTGCTCATCATGTCCCATAAATAACAGTCACAAACAACATTTTATTCATATTTAAGCTTAAAACATCTACAGTTCCTAATGTTCCTAAAGAAACTGTGGGATATTCTTTTCTTTCTTTCTCTGTGTATTTCAATTTCCTTACATTTTATATAGTGGAAAAAAAAATTCCCTGTTCCTTCCCTGTAATTTACAGCTTACAGTTTGAAAGCATACACAAAATGTGCTATGTATGCAGAGAATATCAGAGTTCTATGTTCCCATGTTACCTTCAGATACAACACTGTTAAGTGTCAGTTTTTCCAAGCTTGGCCCAAATCATGTATTGTTTGCTGGATTTGGTTTCCTCCTGGTGACCAGTTTTCTCCTCCAGTCCCAAAAAAGGCATGAAGACTGAAGATGAGGTGTGATAGTGAGGGGGAATGGCTTTCTGTGTGAACTATACATATCAGCCTGGTGACAGATATCCAAACTGTTCAGGATGTTATCCAGCTTCCCACTCCAATATAGCCGGAGATAGGTCAGTCAGTTCCGACCTTGCACAGGATAAATTGGTTTGTGCTATGATGGATGGATGGATGGGTGGATTGATGGATGGATTGATGGATGGATGGATTGATGGATCAACTGAAGGAGGGTCCTTGACCATTGCTCACACTGCCCTCCCTAATTTTACCGCATGACATTAACTTAAATCAACCACCAACGATTTGCTGTTACCATCTGCCATTCGGTGTGACACGTGATTGGTATTCAGTGCACAGCAGAAGAGAAACGCCAGAAAGCTTTAGTGTCTCTGGGTGTAGGTGTTTCACTGTAACGTGAGCAGTTGGGGTGAGAGACATTAGAGTTGCCTTGTTCATTTAACAGAGTGTTAACTAAGTCAGACATTTAAGGTTAAAAGTAATTACAGAGGCCAATAAAAGCTCCTCAGTTACATTTACAGCGCTTTGACTTTACATTCACTTAAAACTGAGAATGACAGAGTAAATAGACTCTTTAGCAGTGTGATCTTTAGGGTTCATTTACCTTGGAAATGACGCATTGACAGCCTTGGCCGCTAACTAGAAATTCTCTGGTGAAGACCATTAAATGTGACTGAAACCTCCTGAAAAAGTCCAGTAGGTCAAACCCATATTATTCCCCTCCTCAGGAGAAAGGGTTTATTCCAACAGCAAATAGCCTGAGACATCTCGGATTGATGTTACGAGTTCTCGCAATTTACTGCTGAAAGCCGCAAGATGTAAATGAAAGCTCGCGAAAATCTTCAGTAAGTGGACCTTGTACAATTTTTTTTCTCAAATTACACACAGATATAAGCTGTGTTCCAGTTCAGTGAGCGCATCCTTCGGAGGGTATATTTAAAGGCTGATTGCGTCTCAGCAGCGTAACTATGCTGTCCCATTACTACGGCTCTTCTAGACCTGCGAAATGCATCCTCCCAGCCCCAAACAACACACGCTCCAATGGTTGGGTCCTAGTCGGGTTAGCGAATCCCGGGATTCCCTTAGCACAGGTGACAAAGCTAACAAGCTAGCTACGTAGGAAGCTGAGTGATAAGTGCAGCAGCTCAAAGTAGCAAACCATGTAAAGGTAAGGCTAGGACAAGCTGGTTTTGCAAACAAGAAATTCTCTGTAGACAAGACCATCACGTTTATTTTCGTTTATTTCTATGTCTATGAAAGCCACGCCTTCATCAACAGAGTCCTCAGAAGGTTGGGGAAACAGCTACAACACTATGATGTGTCGTACTTGAAAAAGCACAGGTGTTATTCACAGTCTGTCATTTTAGGAAGTTCTTATCTCACTGAAGTGTGTTCACGTGTTTATTCCTCTGGTATGTTTGGTTTTAATTAGTTAGTTTATATTATAAAAGAAGGTGAAACGTCATGATAGGCAACTAAAGGTGACTTGCGATTGGTCAATCGTTTGTATTGGCGGGACCTCGCTACCAGGTTTGTATGTATGTTTGTTTTAGGGCTGGGCGATATGGGAAAAAATGTTATCACGATATGTTTTTCCATATTGATCGATCTCGATTCTTAACACGATATGTAGTTTTTGATCAGTTTCCTGAAGCCGTCCCTCTCCACTGTGCTCAGGGGCATCATATCTGTAGCTAAACAATAAGTAATAGCGCTCGTTATATTTTTTCCCCGCTTCGATTGTTTTCATATGGGGCAATGGCTGCAAAACACGACTGGATGGACTGTTGTTTTGCTAACATAGCATCGCTAACGTTAGCGATGCTAACGGGAGACGTAGTGGTCTTGCCTGTCTCTTTGTTTGGTGTCGTGCAAACTTGAGCCCGCAGAGTCAAACTCTCTGTGTAATCACTGGGATGGTGCCGTCTCAGGTGATTGAAAAGGTTTGTGGTGTTTCCCGTCCTGGCTGGTACCGACCGCCGGCATATTTTGCAGACCGGCTTCGTCTGCTCCTCGTCCTTTTAGCCGTATCCAAACCACGTCCACACAACTGACGTCGCGTTACGCTTTTTTCCGACAATGTCGTCGGTTCCGGGTGATGTAGGGATGTCGCTCTCACATTCGGCATTATTTTCGCTGTCCCCGACTTCAGTTTCACTCATTTTTTCAACTTCGTTCTCTCTTGTTCTCTCTCTCGCAACTGCAGCAGTTCTCACGATGGGAAGGGTGCATGTCGTGTCCTAACTGCAGACTGCAGCCGGCAGACTCCGACACTGTTGTTGCGCTTACTTTTGCCACGTGAGATCGAATACATGTCACGAGGAGATAATCGAAATCGATCAAAATTTTATCGCGATCCCGAATCGGGATCGAAAAATCGCCCAGCCCTAGTTTGTTTGTTACCAAAATTATGCAAAGACAACTGGTTATACTTCTATATAACCAGGGGGCGGATCCAGGACTTGTTTCAGTTCCTTTCCTTTACGAAAAAGGGCGTCTTGCTCCGAATGAAATGATTGGTCATGTTTATTACAGTCCTGCGAGGAGCAGACACCAGAATTTTTTTTTCAGACAACTTTATTTAGTTGGTTTAAGTGTTTCAGACACAAATGACCAACCCTGTCTTCACTTTCCCATTCACACCCCTGCTTTTTCTAGTTTGATGCTTTCAAGGGGGCTCAGAAAACAAGTAATTAAAGACAAATCTAGTGTAGAAAAAGTTTTAAATTGTTTCTTTAACCAAGGAGGTTATGGTTTCACCCATCTAATTTGTTGGTTGGTTTGTTTGTTTGTGAACAAAATAATGCAAAACCTACTGGACATATTTCTCCAAAACTTGTTGGAAGGATAACATCTTGATGAGTGAAGAAGCCATAAGGATTTGGTGCTGATCTGGTTCAGATGGTTCTGGGCAGATCCAGGATTGTTTCCCACTTATTTACATGGCGAGATGAGGCTCTTTGGTCCGTATTGAATGATTGGTTAATAAAGTCCTGCTGGGGCAAGACTCATACCACTTTTTTTTAACCTGACAACTTTATTTATTCAGGGCTATCGAGGTTGGATTTAACATTGTTTTAAATGACCAACCCTTCTGTTTTCTGAATTTGATGCTTTCAGGGGGCGTCAGAATTTCTGGATATATACTCCCCTGTTGGTCTATGCATGATTCCAAAAAAAGTATATACATGCATGGACTCAACCGTTAAACGAGTAATTACAGAGAAACTTCGGACTTCCTTAACAGATGCTATACAGAGCACCCCCCCCCCTCCCCCCCTGCTCTTCCCTCCTCCTCACCTCCTCCCCATCCTCCTGCTCCCTCCTCACCCTCCCCTTCCTCCCAGTTGCTCCCCTCTGACTATACACTGTACACACTCACACACACTCTCTCTCACACACACACACACACACACACTCTTTCCCCTACCTCACACACACGGACGCCTGGACGCTGCAGCGTTTTTTTTTTAAAGAGTGTTTCCAGCCCTCGACAGGAGGGAGGAGGAGGAGGAGGCAGGAGGCAGGAGGAAGGAGATCATGTCCAGATCTTGAAAAAAAGAGAGAGAGAGAGAGAGAGAGAGAGAGAGAGAGAGACAATAATCATCAGAAATCGGATGGCTGTGGATGGGTCTGTGTGCGGACGCTGAAACACGGTGGGGCTGAGTGTCATTGCAGACATGGGTCGTACGGCACCTCTCGCCCAGCTCCTCGGGGAGTGTTTCCACCGTCAGTCCTTCAGCGCTGGAAATGGCGTTGTGATGCTGAGCGCGGAAGACGCAGCGGAGGCGGATGCCAGGGAATAAAGAGAGAGATATCTGTATGATCACCTGCGCTTTTCTTCGGGGTCGGATTTTCAGTAGCGGCGGACAGTACCATGGTGAATTACCAGAAATACATTACTGTTATGCAGCTGGCTCTGGGGGTGACCGCCTCCAACAAAGAACATTGTCTTCCGCCCAGGAAGCGTATGTGGTGAGTATATGAATCTCGGTGCGGATGCTGCTGCTGATGATGATGCTGATGATGGGGATGCGGGTTTGGGAGAAAAGGGGGAAGAAAAAAAAGGGGGGATGGGGGGGGACCACCGATGATCCGAGCTGTCGCCTGTCCCAGCTTGGGAGATGATGAGCGGGTCACGGAGCCACGGTGCCACCGCTCTCTCTCTCCACAATGACATAATATTCCGCCACTGCAGCCAGTCTGCACCATGTTGCCTTCATCACATCAGACCCATAGGTGCACAGGCAACTACAGAGTTTGCGTGCGTGCCCCCGTGCTTGCGTGTGCGCGCCTGTGTCCTTTCCTCCTTCCACCACTTTGTAAAGTTGAATGATGTCATAGCCTCATCAGTGTTTCTTCTCCTTCAACTCCATGTGCTTTAATGAACCATCTGGCCTACACTGCACTGCTGTGTGTTGTCACTGGGAATGTCATCATCGAGCTAACCATGTGGTAAACCATCATCATCCCTCCTCTGCCTCCCACTGCTGTGTTGTAACTCATTAATAAAATGCAAAAAAAAACAAAAAACAGAAGCATGAAACATGGTCCTCTCCTGTTTTTATTGTCCGGGCCTCACACACGCCTCTCATGGTCATGTCCACATTAAACGATTTCCACCCATACGCAGCTCCCAGCATGTGTCTTTGTGTCCATCCACCTGTTCAGTGTCCTCATTTCTCTGTGTATGCTCCAGTATATTTCAGGGGACCTCCTCTTACTCCTTCACTCACCCTCTCTGTGTCTCTCCTCCTGCGGCCTTCTTCTTTTGTTTACTTTAAGACAGTCTTCCTCCTCTCATTCCCTTTTTCGTCGCTGTAAGCAGATTGCTGCCGGGGCTGCTACGTGTGTGTGAGTGTGTGAGATGTATTTTCCCCTAATTACTGCCGGATAACCATCTTGTTTGAAAGCAAAGATGGTTAATTAGGAGTCAATGGGCTCAATGGCACTCTGATAGCAAGTGTTCCACACAGAAATCCATCGTGTGCCGTGGATCATTTAGTCACATAATGCTACACTGGCTCTACAGTGTGCGTGAGGCTTGTCTATTATCACCACCTTCATAAGCCAAACAAAATCAGCTCCTAAACCGTTTCTGTCTCGCAATCAAGGACAAAACATTGAAGCTGAAAATCTCCGAGCATCATATTGTCACGCGGAAGATTAACGTGATCAAAAGAAGGTTTAGAGACGCTCACACAACCACAACCTGGATGGTGGAACATGTGAAAATTATAATCCAAGCTGAGACAAATGCAAATACATTGTATTAGTATGAGGATATTTGTGTTTTACAGTGTGCATATCATTTACTACTGTATCTTAAATTTATTCATTTACGAGAGTATGCCCATCTCCCCTTTATACACAGTGATGTCACTAAAGTCAAAGTGCCGCTGTAACCTCAGCGGGGGTCAAACGCTCATCACATGCATCTTTTTATCTCTCGGTCTCTTTGGCTAATCAGTTCCTTAGTCATCTTCTTATTGGCCTAATTCCCCTCCTGGGAGGAGATGAAGGATTTCACTGAGGACAGAGGACTCCTTTCATGTTTCTTGATTCTACTGATTCTGTACTCCTTACCCTAATGTCTCCTCATTTAAGTCGATTTTTGGAAAGGGCTCTTTGTTTCATCTATGTGCACTGATACAAAAGGCTAAACTAGTTATGTAACTCCTGGAGCAAACTCTGACCTTGTTAGAGTATTTTTTTTACAGCTTGAGTGAAGAGCAGTTGCCTCAGATGTAAAGACAATACTGAGCTAAGCCATTATAAACACTGATCAAGTTACAATAAGTGTTTATTTTCTAAACTTTTATCACATTAAAGGAAACATAATAAGGATTTTGGATGTTACATTCAATCTCGTGTTGCTTTTTTTTTACATATAAAATGTGGGCTAATTGTGTTATTCATCACCAGAACACAATGTTCACGTCTTCTTTTGTGGAAGACATTTGGCTCTTTTGAACACTTCAGCACCTCAGCACATGAGAAGACACTTAATATTTCACTTTGGATTATATTAGACCCAAACGCATAAACACTTCACATGATTTGATCATGCCGATGTGATTGCAGACTGCACATTATCCATTTGTTTAACAATAATTCCTCTTAAACCGAATGTATTGTGTATTTGATAGTTGCTGTGTCTTAACGCATCTTAACCTCTCCATTACACGCTTAAAAAACACTGAATCTGTATTCGTGCCAAGTCCCTAATTCAGTAACTCCATCATATGGAGGCACTGGCTTGGTCCTTTAAGATTAATAATCAGAACATACAACCATTCGGAAAAAAAGCCTCTAATAAAGGAAACGAAAAACACAAAGGCGTGAAGATGTTTTCATGTACAGAGACAGAAACAGCCTCACTCTTTTTAAGATCCTATCAAACAGATATATGTGTAAAATGGTGATAGTTAAAAATACATAACATACAGAAGCTGGTGTTAATGTTCATATGAAATGTTAAATCTCTTTTTCATCCTCATCTATCATTAGTAAATGTGATAGAAACTATAATTGTTACAGATTTTGTAGATTTAGTTATATTGGAGTAACTAGTACTACTGGTAATGTGATTAAGCTTCATTCCCTGTGGCTCAAACTGCCCTCAGTGGTTGCTGCACTCTATCGGGATTTTCGAGACCGCCTCTCTATTGGCTTAAGCTTGTTCCACAAATGATATTGATAATTTGATTAAAGTGACCTTTCAAATCAATACAGCTATACTCATTAGCACTGTCCATGAAAATACTCCAGATACACACCACTGGAGCTGAAACTGAATCCTTGGCAGTTATATTTGAGTTATCTGTATCAACATTCTCTATACAGATTTGCTGGTTTTCTGTTTCGTATAGACTGATTGTATATTGTGATAAATATGAGTAATCTAATGGAACATGTGATTGTCAAATGTCATGATGTTTAACTTCCAAGATCGAACAATTATTGAAAAATACATATCAACCAAGTAATAACAAAAAAGAACCATATACCCTCCCCCATTCATGAGGCACTATGGATTACATTGTTGCCGTTCATTATCATTTATCATACAGTTGTATGACAGGATGTGACATCACTGACAGACACACCAGCGTAAACAGAAAAATGGCTCCATTGCGTTTATAAAAAGAAACGGCTCATTGTATAATTTATGAATCCTGTTTTTTTTAAGGTTGCTTTTTACATAATTGCAGCATTAATTCTGTCCCATTTCTGGTCAAATAATCAGAGCCGCTTCCCGTTCTGCTGATCTCACAGCGTGTGGCGGTGAGATTACACACCGCTCTGCCTGAACACTTTCACCAGAGAGCAGAGACTGCAACAGCCATGTGCATCATATTCTCCCAAAATTAGAGGAGACACAGCTCCGCTCGCCTTTGATAAAGACTGAATAGCAGCAGCAGCGGCAGAGGCAGCAGCAGCTCTCTAAATTGGGATTAGTCTTTGCAAACAGATGTTCCACTTGCCTGCAGTCTTAAAAACCCACTCCCCCCTGAACACAGCCAAAGATTGGCATTAACCTGACTTAATGAACTTTACACGCTGTTGCAAGCCTGCAGGGATAATACAACAAGTCTATTGTGTTTATGTAATGTTTCCTGTTATTTTTAACTTGCGCCTTTTATCTGAAACAAAAGCAAGACAGATATCGTGGTAATGGCTCATTTAGACTTGCACCCGTTGTTGAGTATGATTGTGTTTCTCTTACTTTGTGACTTTTATTGTGTCTCAGACACTGGTCAGGATCGCTCTCTGTGTTAAGTGTTATATTAGCACTGGCCAGGATGGGAGGAATGAAGTGTAACATTGCCTATTGACCTGCTGATGAAGCAGTAGCCGTTATTGCTCAAACTAATCGTACTTGATGGCTCCTTCAGGCCGAGCGAGGGAAGAGAGGAACAGCAGCATAAAGTCTTGCAACTGATAAATGTGTGCATTCGTCGCTCTTTCTTTTTAATGGCATCAGGCTCCTTCATGACCTTATCTGTGAACTGCATTATCAAACTATTTTGTGGATGGTGCAGTGTTCAGAGAGACTATAAAATGTGATCATCAGATCATCAGATCAGGGCAGAGCCGACACATTTGCACCAGGAACCATCCAAACAGCAAGAATCTGACCTGCTTGCTAAGAAACAACTATCTGACTTCAACAAAGAAGAAAAAGAAACATCCTGCCCTTTCTGTGTTATTATGTTTGGGAAAATTTGACATTTTGGAGAGTACACTTATTCTCCTCCCCACATGAAAGTACCATCAAGACTGGATCCACAGTGAAGCAGAACACGTGGCTCTGTCCAATCGTAACACAATCTCCTCACCAGCACCTCTAAAGTTAATTCAGTCACACTTGTCATTTACTTACAGTATCAAAAAATGGCCAGCTGCAGTTAAACATTGGGTTATGTGCTGGACTATAATATTTCTCGTCTGGGAGGAGCCATGATGCTCCTGAAAATTCATGCAAGAAATAAAATTGCATATAATCCCTTGTAAGACTGCAGTGTATATTTGCACAGAGATGAGGTGACTGTTTGCCTCTGTTTCAATCTGAGGGCTTGTCTCCACTACTGCATATATTTTATTTGACTCCCTCGTTGTTTAAACTATCTCCATTCAGATAGAACACAAAAATACTGTCAAACAAACATGCCTGGACTAAGTGTACATTAACGATCCGTCAAATACCAGGGAAGAACTTTGTGAGCACACTCAGAAGCTCATTCTCCTTTGGCGGTAGTAACAATAACGACAACAATGGTAAAACATTTTTTATTCACGTTTGTTTCATCACCTTATCTTTTGTGGCACAAAGCCTGAATGTGCTATGATATACACAAAGCAACAGAGGGCATGCACAAAGTAAGCTGTGATGTCACCATGTCACAAAATTACCGTCTTTTGAAAATCTGCACTTACAGTTTTAGTGATTTAAAATCAGTTTTAAATGTCGTTTGTGTACAAGAGGATCAAATAAAAAAAATAAGTTTATTTTGCAAAATATGTGCATTAGTGTGGATAGGGATTTAATGCTAAGATAAGCTAACCAGCTGCTGACTGTAGCGTCATAATTAGCATGCAAACATAAGCGTGGTATTAATCTTGTCATATCAGCTTAACTCTTGGCAAGAAAACTGGTAATCTCAATTCCCAAAAGGTCAAACTGGTCCTTCAAAATGTAGCATGTGTCATAAAAAATACAAAATGTGTCCTTAACCACATAAAGTGGTTATAGACATTCTATTTCACAGTTTTATTATACATTTTCTTGAACCTCAAGTGAAACACATTATACCTGCATATTTTATACATTTCATAGTGAAGAAGAATTCATCACAAAAGCACCGTTCGCTGCACATTATCTCTGAGTCGGCAGAGAAAAGCTGGCATCGTGCTACATTCTGCCTTTGTGGCCTCAAGTGTTTTGGCTTAAATCCATTTCAGAATCAACATCCAAGAAATGAGCCTCTGAATGAGAGCCACTGCACCCGGCCTGTGATACAGTCCAAGCAGCTTTTCTCATTAGTCATGTTTGCTGTATTGTTTATGAGAACGATCTGAGGTCGCCTGTAATTGACTGCATGTAGTGCAGGATGATTTTACCTTGCATTTGCAGCCAGTAAGCTCTTTTCTCAGCTTCGAGCGACTATTGAATTAATGCAGATAGAAAGTGGAAGGTGACGTTCTCTTTCCTCCCATCTTTGTTCATTCCTCTCTCTCATAATTTCCCCTGCTGGGTCTCCAAACCTCAGGAGCTCCTCAGGGCCTGCTG
Source organism: Limanda limanda (assembly GCF_963576545.1). Lineage (NCBI taxonomy): Eukaryota > Metazoa > Chordata > Actinopteri > Pleuronectiformes > Pleuronectidae > Limanda > Limanda limanda. The sequence goes on from NC_083643.1 coordinate 17,563,898, forward strand.
CTGAGCATGCTAATAGATATCTACTGGCTCCGAGCTGCACCGTGTAGACAGGATTTTTCCTCATTGAATATTGTGTAAGGTAAATCCTCATTAAGCGAGACTGTCCTGACACCTAGAGAAAAGACTGGGGTGATATAGAGGAAGGGAAGAGGAGAAGAGGAGAAGAGAAGAGGAGAAGAGAAGAGGAGAAGAGAAGAGGAAGGAATAATAGCAAAAATATGAGCTTCAATACGCTGTATGAACACAGTGCAATAATTGCAAAAACATATTCTATACTAAGTTCATTCTGGGGCACTAATGCTGCTGACCGTTCACTATCTTTATCTTCATGATTATTTTCTTGATTGGCTTATTCACCTTTTTCTTTAGATCTTTTAAATGTCAGAAAATAGTAAAAATACGAGGGTACAGTTTGGTTTGTGCAGCCAACATTGACAGATATTTAATTTACATTGATATAATACACTGAATAACTGGAACCAAATAAGGTTTAGTATTGTCGCTAAAGAAGAGACGATAAATCTATTAGCAAAAAAGATGCATATTATGTTTTATAGCTCCTCGACCAGTTTATTAATCAATTGATTGTTTAATCTTTAATCAGCTATATACATGTTATTTTAATGATGGGTATTCGCCATTTAAGGTTTAGAAATTGTGTCTATTATTAGTTTATAACAATACTAACGATTTTATCAGACATTAATACAAATTTTCTGGTTGTGAAAAATCCCTGATGCTGGTTCATCCTCCTTAACAGGACATATTACGCTCTTTTGCAACTACTTCCCTCTGAAAAAACCTGCAGAAGCCATGGACCATCATTTGTTGTTTGACATCTTTTTATCCCCATGTCACATGACTTCCACATGCATATATAAAATACCAACGTTTATGAATATGAGAAGAAAAGCTAAACACCAATAAGCAATATTTGTAGCTGTGGGTAGGTTTGGTTTGCAGTCTAAAAAAATGCACCTGTTCGACAGAGAGAACATGATCACATGTAACAAAACATTAGAAAAAATAAAACAACAGCACTGGGCCTACAACCGATACTAAATTAAAATGTCAAGAAAATCCTCAGAATAAATAAATAGACAATGGTTCTCTTGTATCTGTGCCTTATGACTGATCCACGAAACATCAGTAATTTATTTTCATCATCATTTAAACACTTAGTTACATCAGATGCAGTTCATAGACCCTTAATAAAGAATGCCTTGATAAAAATTGCTATTTATGTTCTGTACATGCACTTTGAACATGGGCGATAGATGTGGCTGGCCCAGAAGTCTCCCCCTGCTCAAGATGGATTGATAAACTCTCAATTCATTTCAGATTTATTCATCCCCACAGGGTCGATTCATTTTTAACCAAACACAACAAATTACAAAGCAATTAAGCTGCAAGCGTGTGAAACACAAAGGGAATCAGAAGTGTGGGGTTTTAATGTGGTCAGCATGGCTCCATCAGTGTTACTTATTAAACATGCCATTGGTGAAGGAAACCGTTACCGGGGGGAATTGATGACGGGTCAACTGTGCCTCTCATGCACATCTCCCCCTTGACCAGCTACACTCTGACTGGTGCCCAAAGAGCAGCGGAGGTCGTGAGTGGCTGGAGCTGCAGTGCTTCCTGAACTCCAATCAGCTCCCCTACAGGGCCTCTGTGACATTAAATCCAATTATAGATTTCTTTAAATGCCATTTTATCCAGCGGGGCACTGTGGCATTTTGAAATGCGCAAACGTGAACGCAGTGGGGTTTTTTTCTCCTCTTCTTCTATCTTGCCTATGGCACTTTGTCCTGCTGTGATACAGCCATGCTGGGTGTGCACTTACTTGCCCTGATGTACTGCTGTGGTTTCTCTTTGTCCTACTCCTGCTCCCTCCATGCTGACCTCAGGATACACCCCAGCCCAACCGCTGGCTCCGTCACAGCAGCGTCCTCCGCGAGCACCGCACAGGGCAAGCCATCACTCCGCCGCATCAAGGGCCGCATACACAGGAGCAAGAGCCTGGACAGCATTGATCTCCTTGACTCCAATGTAAGTACACTGACTGTACTGCAAACACGATGCATTAATGAACTGAATCTAATTACAGACCCAGTAATACATGACCAAAGTGTGCAGAACTAACAATCCAGCTGTCTGACATTAGAAAGATTTGATTATAGTAAAAATACAACTTTTAGACTGTCTCTCTTTATTTGATTTTTGACTTAAAACACTATAAGAGACAGATAAGGGATACAGACACTTGCTATTTGAAATGTCCATAAAACTATTAATCGTCAAAAAAAAGCTTGCACAAAGCAAGTAAGGATCTGTTTATTTGGGTACATTCATACAATCTGTGGGATATATGCAAAACATATATATATTTATTATGATAAAGATAAAACATTATTATTTAAAACTACTTGACGATGAGATGCAAGGGAACAGGATTTGGCCTCAGGAGTGTCTTACATCACATTGATTTTTTAGCACTGCACACAAAGATTGCAAATGATGGCAGCGTCACATATCACAAAAGAACATTTCTAGTAAATTGTGGATCATTTCGATTGCCCTAGAGGCCCCTTTCATTTTCATGCAAGAGCCAAAAGCAAAGCATTTGATTCTATGCACATTATAGTTGAGATATTTCTTCACAGTTATGGAAACAAAGCTGAAAATGGTTTTATTGCTGCTCCGTCATGTCAGAATGTTATTGTATGTAAATTTGAGACATAATCTCATGTCTGTGTGATAATATGAGGCTACAGCAGCAAGACAGCTAGCTTAGCCAAAACACTGCACTAAACAGCTGGCCAGCCCTGGTTTCATCTGTATAGTGAAGTGTAGAAATTACATGTAGTGGTTTTATAGAGCAAAGGAGATATAACATGAAAAATAGGGACCTTTAGAGCTGCTGGAAGGAGGCTGGCTTTCTGTCTCCCACTGTTTCCAGCGTAATGCTAAGCTAACATGTTGACCAGGTAAAAATAACAGTGGTGACAAAGACTCTGTCCCTTCAATTAAAGGGAGTAGAGCGGTCGTCCTCTAACCAGAAGGTCGGCTGTTCGATCCCATTCTCTCACATCTGCATGCCAAAGTGTCCTTGGATGCACCTTGTATGAACTTGTGTGTGAGCGGATGAATGGCAAACTGTGCCTTCAAGCGCTTTGCCTGACTAGAAAAGCGTTTTACAATATCAATGAAGGAAACACCTATACAAGGAAATCTTATTTTCATAGATTTGGATATTGATTCTTATTTAATTTTTACCTCCCATCCATTTTTTTCCCCAGTTTTTAAATTAAAAAAAAGGTGAAGAAACAGTGATGTTTTGCCTCCATCAGGCAGCAACTGATATTTGATGGAAACATTTTAATTAGATTTGAACATCAAGGTTGTACAAACCTATCTTGTGTTCACAATCCCATTCAGTTAACAAGTGTGTCAGGTGTTTAAATCATTAAATGCCTCAAAATGTTCTCCAAAGCTCGAGGTGAAGCTCTTGTCTTTTTAACCTCAATGAATGATCATCCAATATCTGCTTTTGAGTGTTTTCTTTTTATACAAAAGACATAATAATTCTCAAAGCAGTGTTTCAGATGCAGATCTTTGATGTGTGTAAATCAAAGCACACACACTTGTATTACACACACACGTACCTTGTTGTTTCCAGACAGATCAGTAGACTGCTGCAGGGCATTAGCCTCGGGGGAATTATATCGTGTTGATGGATATAACCCGACTGTAAAGTCATCACAAACGCTCCATCTCATCAAAACACACCAAAAAAACACTCAGCTTGTTGAATTATTGATAAGTATTAGTCCGCAATGGTATCGTTGACTTCTTCTGATTTGCAATGGCTTGAAATCATAGCTTATTAATGTTATTTGTACATAAAAAGTTCTTTGAAATGCTCTTAAGTGTAGCTCGAGAGTTAATCTTTCTTCAGACAATCTCTGATATGCAGATTTATTAACGAGATCAATAGTGGACAAATTATAATTTTGACCTGACTATGGCGCCTCATCACGATCATAAAAGTGATTATTCATCCTGAGGGTGGCAGGGAGATGAGACATTTCCCTCAAAGCTTTTTGTGTCACCCTCATGCTCATTAGAGAAGTCAAGGATCAATAAAAACATGAGAAGACATCGTCTGAGGATGCATTGATATCTGTGACACATTTTGTGCGTCCAGCAGACATTTAGATATTTCACTCAAGTGAAAACACGGATCTGCTGGTGGTGCTACTTTGGCAACTGGGCAACATGAATACACTGTACCTGTCAAATTTCATGTCAAGTTGTGTGTTAGGTGTTGAGCTACAGTTTTGCACAACTAGGCAAAAATGACAACTTTCTGGCGGAGATTGTTCAACGTAAGAGAATCCTAGAATTCGGTACAAAAGGATTCATCCTCTGAAGGCCGCTTCAAAATATCATGTCAATCCCTTCACTTGTAGTTTAAACATTTCAGTCCGATCAACGGTGAACTGATTGTGGCTACTTGCAAAATAGTATTATCTGGCAAGTATGACGTATGATTATAATTATTTCGAAGGAATATCAAGCCATTGCACAGTGCACATTGATAAGAAATAGTAATTTATAAGTATTTGAAGTGGCCATGTGACCCTAACCCCCCCTTATTCAACGCAAAGTTATGCCCCTTAACCAAATGACCAACAGATCGACATTTAAAAGCAGTGAAAATATCACAGCACTTATCAGTCCTACCTACATTTTAAAAGTAATCACAGAATCACTCACAAGTTCCCATCTAGTAAACCTGTCATCGATATGCTGGAGATGGATGCTTTCAGGCTGTAATTGGCAGATTAGTGGTTGCCTTGATTTGGAGCCATACACAGACGAAGTTCATCTGAGTGGAAAACGCTGTGTAATGACTCTGTCCTGTCTTATCCTCTCCTGTTCTGTAAGTCACAGCACATTGCGCGCATTTGTCTTTATGGCCCGCCGCTCAGAGGACGCTTCTAACGGCCACTATCTCACCAGAGAGCTCCGAGCTGAGGCGCTCCTGGCCTTTCCACGGTATATTTCTTTTGTACAGCCTGTGTGTGCACTAGAGGAAAACTTGCTGACTTGCCCGAAACTCAAATGCAGCTGATGGAAGTAACGGTCCGCCTTACAGTGAGTGATGAGACTGCAGGATGCTGAGCTGAGGAGCAGTTTCCATCGCATCCTACTAAAATGTCACAACAATCATTAATCACACACGTGTATTAATTTAGCTCCATAACTATCATTGCCCATCAGCGTTGAGCTAAATAATCAATAGTAGTTAAGACTTTGTTTGTATCGATTGGTTCTTTTGATTGCTTTTCTCTCTTGATAGTCAGGGGAGGACCTTGGCACCGGGCCCACTCCCGCTGTCATTTGTGTTGGCAAGCAGCGCACTTGTTCACAGAAAGCTTGAATCAGATTTTAGTGCTAAGGCTGCAGAAAGCACAACAGAGATGGAGAGGGGGGGGGGGGGGGATTACAGTCTTTTATGCACCCGGTGCCTTTGTTTGCCGAAGTTATTTTTCAGTGTGCATCAGTGACACATCCACTCATCTAAGAGTGGCAGCGTTTACATTGGTTCTTATGATGATGAAGATTTGCCTTCTTTGCTACAGTGTGTATGTTTTTAGATGGTTATGGAATATGCAGCTCATGTTTATGCGCATTTGATTTCTTTTACGTCTTTTACACACAAACACAGAACCCACTTTGTAGCCCTGCTGCATTTTGGCTGCTAAACTGAGGTTGCTGTTTTTGATTGTGGGAACGATCCATGCAGAATCTTTTCTGCCCTCTCAGCTGTTTTGGGAAAATGTGAGAGGAATATTTACTGCAGAGGCCATAGCAGGTGAGCTGCAGAAAAAAAACAATTAGCCAGAGAAGATACAAGGCAGAGATGAAAAACGTAATTAAATGAATTACCCCCTCACAGATCAGGATCAGTCATCAAACTGGGCCCTGAGCTTTGCCTTGGTCAACGGCTTAATCTCTTATTAGTTCTGCTCGCCCCATCTCACTTCTAAATTCCCATCCTTGGCTGCAGCCTGCCGTGGACAGACGCGCTCTCCCCCCTTACCACCACCAAAAAAAGCCCCAGCGTAAGCGTTTATTCGCTGCTCAGTCTTCGGAAAGTGCTGCAGATGCATTATACGGGAGGGGGGGGAAGAGCAACTGCAGCTGAATTAACCAATCTGCATATTCAGGGGCCTGTTAGAGGAAGATTGTTCCCGTGTGATGAAGGCATGGATGTGCATGAGGGTGGGAGAGCTCTGCAAGGCTGGACCTGAGTGAGACACACCACAAAGGCTGTGGAGAGGGAGAGAGACGGGGCAGAGCACGGGGGGGGGGGGGGGGGGGGGGCGGTGATGGACGCAGCAGATTTATCACCACGGACACTGTAGGAGGCCTTATTGGAAGGAGGAGAGGTGGGGGGGAGGGAGGGGGGATCTGTGATTGGAGCTGCAGCTGATTTTCTCCGGGTGAGACGGGTTTGTTATGTAAGATCCGAGTGGAGCGGATGCTGGTTTGTTTGTCCTACAGGTGATGAGCTCTGGGGGATGGTTGGAGGTGATGGAGGGGGCTCGTGTGTGACAGTGAGGTGGAGCCGATAACGCGTGATGCATGCAAAGGTGGTGTGCGGTGATGCCATGAGCTGATGACAGATGTTCAGTTGGTTTCTGGAGGCTGTGACTCTGGATCAGGACCTACCTATGTGTCCTCTGATGGGACATATGGTAGGTCCCTATAAGCACTGTGCACTGTGTGTATCCATCATTGCATCTTGACTTTAAAGCCTCCTCCCCAGCAGTGTTTTGTTTTTATGGTCGGCCTCGCGCCCCTCATCTGCGACAAATCATTTCAGGAGAGAAGACATAAAGCCACATAAATCCAAACAACTACTATTGACTTCTCCACATGATTTATGACATTAATGAAATTAGAGTAGTGGAAAAAACGTAGAGCTAAACCAACATCACATACAATTATTTTGTTTGCTAGAAAAGCCTTGTCTGAGTCTAATCATTACCAACATAATAACAGCCTGCTGTTATAATTTGAGCTTATTCTTGAGGGGCGCTTGCGTTGGTTTTTCCGCCCATTTGAGTACTTGAGCGTCAGGTCAAGTGAAGGACAACCAGCCAGATGATGTAATGTTTGTAGGGAGTCAAGATGGTGGCCATGGCGGGGAAGTCAAGCATGAAGAATGAAGCACTAGAGTGGTCGCGGGAAGACAAGTTAATCAATCACAGGGTTTGATGCTCGGCTTGATTATATTGCCTGTTGATTGATTATCATGAGACCAACACATACAGTTGGAGGTGATATTTTTTGTATGTTCACAGCAACTAAAACTAGATTCTTTCAGATGGCAAATTCACTCGGTATTTCTTGCCTACAATGTATTAAAATCACGTTTGGATGTGATGTAAAATGTAACATAAAATCCCACATTGAACACATCTTTAGTGTTTTGACAGTTGTTGGTGTGTTATAAATTGGGTATTATGGCTGAAACTGTTATTTTCTTTGTTCAATAATCAAATGATTACATTCTTGAGTAATGAGCTGATCTATTAGTTTATGAAGTGTTAAAATAGTCTCGTAAAATACTTAAAATAGTCACCCATGACAATTTTAACAACCGTAAGCAAGGTTTGCAAATATAACCAGTACCCACACTACATATTTACAATGAATTTACAATGATATAAAACAGAAGAAAGCTGAAAATACTTGAATTGAAGAAGCTTGTATCTGCAAATGTTTGTTTTAGTTTTTTAGTTAATTAATTGATTAATCATTTCAGCACAATAAATCAGCTGTAGAATGCCATAATGTATTTTCTCTATCCCTATATAAATCAAGCAACATGTAGTGTGAAGCAGATAAGCATATATATACATACATAAGATTTGTCACAATACAATAGTAGCCGTAATACAGTGATTCCAAAATGCATCTATTCTGTGTCTGAGAATGAATGAAAGGAAGGAAGTGTGTGTTCACTTAGTGCATTTATAAGGGAGTGTGTGTGTGTGTGTTGTGAGTCAGTGGTGTGTGAGCGTATCACACAGATTGCCATGTTTGCTCGACATGTAGGATGTGTGTTGATGCCCCGGGAGGCACCATATGCTGTTTAGACTCAGGAGCGTCCCATCAATGGTGGGCCCGAAGGTGAACAACCCCAGCTCCTTCTTGTGTCTCCCTCAGTCAGCTCATGCGTGCCTCATCAGCCAGCAGGAGTGGGAAACACGCAGGAGCCCTCTCTCCTCCATGCTCCACGTTTTCGTGCCACCATAAATAACGTTGCATATAGATTTCCTCTTGCACAGCTTGACATGGCCAGGCCTGAGCTGATGAATAGTGTTCTGCTGGAGTCCTGCAGAGGGCAGAGTTTTACTACATAAACCTACAGGAGCACTAGTGCAAAGTCCATGTTTGTGGAGCTGATGGACAGAGACATAGCAAGAAGGGGTTGGGTGTGTAGATTATTTAATTTGGATATTGAATTTAAATGTTAAGTTTTTTATATGTAGTGATAAAAGTACAGTGTGGTTTGCCAATAGTAATACAATCATAAATACTGTAGTGATATGAGGTGTAAGGTGTATTGATGTTCATGTGTTGGGGTTTTCCAAGCAGCCAAACAAACAGTGAAACCCCCCCACTCATTGGATGTATTTACGTTAGGGGAAACCTTGCGCTGTTGGCTATGTTGAGAATAATTTCGTTTTTTTTCTCACTGGTTTTATCAATATGTCAAACTGTAGTTGTGTTAAAATGCATTTCAAGCGGTGTACAGTATTGTCGGGCTCCTTTCCGCAGTGCGGTAAATTACCCCTGGGTAATTTTCCCCCCTTTATCTCCTCCTCCTACCTCTTTTACCTCCATCGCCTGCCCTGCACTATACCCCTCGGCCCGGTCTGAAGGGAGCACCTGATCCCAGACCACCAGGGCTTCTAATTGCTTCACTCTCTTCCTGAGTGAGGTTGCTCCCTCGGGACAAAGCGATGAATAGACAACCACTTATGAATCCAAACTAATTTAAAGGTCTGTTTGATGGGAGATAAAATATTACAGCCACTTCATTTATAATTAAACAGCCAGTGTACATCACAGGTCACACTGCGTGTAAGGTTATTCCACTCCTGTGATTGTGAAAAGCACCGTCGATGTTTAGAGATTTTTTTTTTTCAATGAGAAGCCTCAGAGTATTTATGGTTAATTAAAATAAATAATTAGACATCAATAATCTTTTCCATTTACATCTGTCTTTGAAATCACAATTGGATTGATCATAATCTCACAGCTTTCCCTGAGGAAATCACGGTTAGCTCTGCAATATCTGATCTGGGCAAGTATTCAAAGACAGAATAATTCAATTCCCTATTTCCTGCTTAAAAAAACGTCTCTGTTGTACATGCATCCACATTAACTGATTGGAATTGTTCCTCTTTATTAGCATTGGTGCTCCCTCCTGGGCTACATATACTTAGGTGATTGCTTGGTTGCTACTGTGCATAATGCTGTAGTTTGATCCAGAGAGGATTTGGATGTTGGTGGCCTGTTGTCACATGATCCGCAGGCCGGGGATGTGAGGTCATTTTATGTCACCTGATATGTCTGAGCTCTCAGCTGTTGGTGGGAAAATGAGATGGAGATTACAGGTTCATTTGAGGAATCTTGAAAAATATGTATATCTTTCCTGCACATGGGGCTTTATTTTGTAATTTTAGCTCACTGAATCGGTAAATCCAGATTTGTGCTCGAGTCAATCACATCCTTTATGTTCACAGTGTCAGATTATGTCCTTCCTCTTATTTCTTAAGCTCAAAATCCAGTAGAGAGTCTAGAATCTACTGGGGCCCCCAAAAAAAAGTCCCAAGGGGGGGGAGGGGGGCTCAAAAATGTTTATCAGCATGTTATAAATAATCTTAAAAAAGGAGAATAAATGAGGTAAAATCATTAAAAGAGATGTTTTTAAAATGTTTTAAATATTCTATTTATAATGCACACGAATTCCACCCTAGTTTTTAACAATATGGATCACATTATGGTACATTAGTAATTAAATTAAATTAAATTAAATTAAATTAAAATAAATTAAATTAAATTAAATTAAATTAAATTTAATTAAATTTAATTAATCCTGCGCAGAAGCGAACTGCGCACCGCCTGCGCAGAAGTGATCTGCGCAGGATTAATTAAAGAAAAACATTTTACAAATTCTTTTGCTTTTAAATATTGTTTCTTTATTTCTTTCTTTTGTTTTTTAAATGTACATAGTGTAAGATTATGTGCAGATAATAGGTGATTGAAGTCCTGCCAATTGTAGGGGTTTACTATCTTGCCAAGGACACTTCAGCATTCAGATGGAGAAGAGTGGGGTTTGAACCCGACCCTCTTGTTGGAGAACGACCACTCTACCCCCTAGGCCAATCCTATATTAACAGTAAAGATTGGATTCCCTGTTAATTCCCATGAGAAACTAAGCAGGAAGAAGATGGACAAATGATTGTGTGTGTGTGTGTGTGTGTGTGTGTGTGTGTGTGTGTGTGTGTGTGTGTGTGTCTGTGTCATTCTATGCTGCTTTTGATACACATTTCAGCGAAAACCATTGTATTTTCTATACTACATATATTTGACAGCCTTATTTAAAAGTTACTTTTATATTTTTGGATTTCAGATACTTGTTTATTAATACAATTTTATGAAATACCTGCCAAAAAAACTACACTTGTGTAATAGAGTATTGATTACGGATAATGTGATTGGCACAATGTGATATTATAAATGAATGCAAGAAGCATTTTTTATGCCAAATAAATGGTGCATGCACACATACAGGGCCTTATAAGACTGAGATGATTTTATTACCTTGCTTTCTTGCTTTAGACTGATATATATGAATTAATACTGATATAGTTATTTGGATTTGGTAAATGGATTTGTATTTATATAGCACTTTTCTAGTCTGATGAAGACCACTCAAAGCGCTTTACAGTACAGTTTCACATTCACCCATTCACACACACATTCATACAGTGCATCTACTTGCAGCACTTTGTTATTCTATGGGGGGCTATTTAGGGTTCAGTATCTTGCCCAAGGACACTTCGGCATGCAGATGGTTCAGACTGGGGGTCGAACCCTCGAACCCTCGAACCCCCGACCTTCAGGTTGGAGGACGACCACTCTACCCCTCAGCACCAATCCACTGCAGTTAACACAAAACAAATATGTCAAACATGCATCTCCTGAGTACAAGTTGAGAAAATAGTTGTTCATAAAATATATACTATTTTTCTATTTCCACAAATAGAAAAATGAATAACCTGTAAAATGTATTACCCCTTACATAAAGAGCTGAGTACACACAATCCCAAGGAGACCCAAGCCGACTGCATCGTTATCATAATTATTATGTGTGTTTAAAGCAGAATGTTATAGTGAAGGTGAATGATGAGCTAGTTCTCCTATTGTGAGGCAGGTGGTACAATCACAAACTGTAAAATCAGCTGCTAATAAGCTGGACGGAGATCAGGCGGCTGCAGCCAAACTCCTGCATGTTTCAGCTGCATTTTACTGCTGCACAGCCTCAGCTCACTAAGGTCATACTTCACTCTTCTATAAAACGCCTTTTGATAAGTGTTTTTTTTTTACTGCTGACTTCACAAAATATCTCAGGCTTGCATGGATCATAGATCCCTGTCGAGCTCTCTCTCTCTCTCTCCCTCTCTCTCTCCAGCTCGGATTGTGCTGCACCATGTAATCATGTGGCATTATGAAACCCTGTCCAAGGAATCTCTGTCCTGAACTAATAGGTCGGCTGTCAAGTCCGAGCTGCTGTCTCATGCTAGAGGTCAGAGATACTGACAGAGGACGACACGGGAATCACAGAAACACAAGCCTCTGTACAGTAGCCAGCTCACTCCATTGGCACTGCTGTACTTCAATTTGTAAAACTAAAGACTTGATAACAAGATAAGAAGCACAAAGTTACGGGTATCATCTTGCTGCTTTGGCAGCATGGTGTCACATAATATCACGTTCTTATCCCCCTCACAATTGCATTTATTCCTCCTCTGCTGCAGTGCTATGTTTAAGTTGTCTGTCATGTCATTCAATAGCTGCAGCCATTAAAGCGCATAGATAGTCACGCTAACCTATGCTTAGTAGGCTGTTTTCATGACCTGCACAGCTGAGAGGTGACTCACCCACCATCAGGGGCACTGCTCCCTCTAAAAGCCAACCTGCTGTGAATTTCTAATTTGCTCCTCCACTCGTGTGATCCGCTCCTGCAGTCGTACCCCGGTTTCGGATGCTGTCTGTGTATAAAAATGTGCTAATGGGGGAGAAGGGGGCTGCGTAATTCTGCTGCACGGCATGTGGAACTCCCTCTGTGCGGTTGGAGCCAGTGATGCAAACACTGTCTGTAGCATTAACAGAGGGTATTTCAAGGGCTTCAACTGAGATGCATTAAGCAAGTCCACATCCTGGCCTATTCCATCACACTTGCATGCGGATGGGGAAATCGTTTGCAGTCATTCATTTCCATGGGGGTTTGATAGTTTGATTACATGTCTCTGCCTCAATACTAAAGCCAGTTTTTAATCTCGTGATATGATGATGATCACTATTGACTACATCTAGCATCATCTAACCATTTAGCCTCATGCAGGTTTAAGAAGAATTCCCCCTTTTTTTGTTGAGTTTCCTTTATATTTTCAGCATATTTTGTTGACCCACAGGATATTTTTGACTGCCCTTGTTTATCTAATTCTTATGACCTTGGCCAACTCCCATTCTTCCATTCAAGATGCCCCCCCTTCTTCTCCTTCCGATGCTCCAATGGAATCCGCGGCAGGTCTCCTTACGTCAGCAGCATTGCAGGACCTCTGTGCTCCGCCGGCATTACATTCAGCCCCCTATCTTCTCCTGCGCTCATTAGTGCCAGAGGTAGAGGTGACAAGAACGGTCACGCAATCTCAAAGTGATAATATGGACAATGGAAGGTGCTTCAGAGAATATAAGGTTCTCCTGGAAAAAAGCAGCACAAAAAAACCCAACAGCCTGAAGTGCATGTGATAGAGACTTAAGCGTGGGGTTTGGTGCAGTGCACAATTTACATTCTACTGTATATTGATTAAATCTGTATACCCCATGGGATGGAGTATTGAGCATCGTGGCTGTAGGGTGGATTTTAGCTCTATCCTCTGCATTTTAAATGGCTTTATGCAGCATGTCATTACTACTAAAGTAGCCTACCTCAGCTTTCCCAATAAAGAGTTTATGTTTGCTGTAGTTAAAAGTGTTATCCAAATAGATCTTTGCAGGCAAGGCAATAAAACTTTAAAGTAGAATATCTTACACATTATGGGCCTCTAATCTTCATCCCGCAGAGCCTTTTTTTTTTCCAGAGAACTGACACTTTGAAATATGGTGTGGTGTTTTACCCACATACATCACATAGTCTGCTTACAGAGACACATGGGAAGGCAGGGCAGATTAAATCATCTCTTCTTTGTCCAGTCCTTTGCTTTTAGGGAAGCACAATCAATCAAATTGCTCATTTTTTGCATCTGAGTGTAAAGATGTTCATGCAAAAGCAACATCAGCTGGATGTTAACTGCATCCTGCTGCTGAATGTTTATGAAGCAGGTGTAAAAGAAAAAAAATCCCTGATTGCAAAAACTGTTCAGCACTTTCAAATGTCTTACTATTTATATCACTAAATACAGCTAACATAACAATATGAAGAAACAGTTTTCAACATCCCTTTGTTTCCGTGCATGCGGGTGATGTCGCTGCAGATATAGATCTCAGTTACCCTTAAATTCTCTAACGGGTTTATTAGCTCTCTGTTTGATCAGGATACTTGTTAAGAGCTCTTAAAAAATGTAGCTGCTTACGTCACATGCCACAAAGAAGAAACTTACGATGCTTTGTGTGCATAATAGTTTGTTATACCACTGCGGGTTGCCTGTAGAAGCAATAGTTAGTGTAGTATAGTATAGCATAGTATAGTATAGTACAGTATAGTATAGTGTAGTATGGTACAATATAATACAATTAAAATGCTAAAATGTTAAACATATCTCAAGATTTAGGATGAATAATGACATTTCTTTTCAATTTTGATATTTGACTGTTAATATTTTATTTTAACACAAACAAAAACATTTTTAAGCCTATAAATAGATCAAGGTAAAAGACCCCAATTTATGAGGCCACCTGTCTCTGATTGCAGTATAGTTCAAGCTTAATAAAATATGAATGCCATGAATAAAACTAATAATAGCCTATTAGTAACATGGCTGCATTCTCCATATAAAGTTGTTATGAGCTAATATTGAGCGTGCTATTCCATCATCGTGAATACTGGTACTGGTAAGCACTGGTACTTTTCTAACAGTGCACCGGACTCCTGGAATCTTTATTATGATTTATGTTTATTTTGTAAACAACGGATATAAAACACACGGGTCGCTTCCATCCCTCCATGTGCAGCGGCCCCTCCTGCTGCCATGTTCACCGGGAGACCCCCAGAGCTTCATCGGTGCGTCTCCATCCTCGTTGATAACCTGAAGCAGCTGGAGATCCGCCGCTGCTGCTGCTGCTGCTGCTGCTGCTGCTGCTCGGGACCGTCTCCCTCTCTGCATCCCAGCTCCCCTCCCCTCTCCTCCCGCCCCCTGCGGACAAACCGGAATGGTTTCTTCCAGGCGAACCTGTCACTGTCACCGCGGCAGCCGGAGCGTGAGAGCTGAGGAGGGGTGGTGGGGGGGGGCGGGCGACGGAAGGCTTCATCCACTGCTGTGCCATCGCGGTGCGGCGGCCGCTGCTGCTCCGGAGCCACACACCGGGAACACAACACCGCTTCTCTCTCGCTCTCCGTGAGGGGTTCCCCCCCTCAGAGCCCGCCGCGAGGACCGTTGCTTTGTGAGAAGGTGAAGGGGGGGGGGGGGTTTCTCCATCTCATCCGTGGGTACGTGGCCAGGGGGTGGGGGGGGGTGTGTGTGTGTGTGATTGTGTGTGTAGCGGCAGAGGCGCTGGGTGGATGTGCTGTCTCCCAGCGGGGACCGAGGACGGTGCGAGCCGAGCGAACCTAGCTGCTAGCGAACTGCATCCAGCGCTATGCTAGGCGGTTAGCTAGTTGCTAACCCCCCCCCTCCTCCCCTGCGGAGCTCTTGCGGGGTTGTGTTGTGTGTCACCGGATGCCCGAGCGGGCTGTTACCGCTTCCAGGTGACGTTAGCCGGGATGAGCTAGCCTAGCCGCCGGAACAAAATGTCGGCCAGCTATGGGTTGATTTGACCAAGAGGGTATCACGGGGGGGGCGGGGGCGAGGGGGGGCACAGGATTTATGAAGTGTCAGGGCTGCCGGATCAGAGGAGGGAGTGGTGACGTCAGGTCGGCCGCTACAAACGCGACAGCGGGTTTTTTATTTCTAAATTAAAGGGAAGGTCATCGGTCGACTCGCATTGTTTTGATAGTGGCGAGCTGGTACAAGTGGGTGAAGCTAGGTAGCATCCGGCTAACGTTAGCTTGTTCGCTGACTTCAGTGGCACAGAAACACCTGCTCGGGTGGTCGGTCCCTCCAGCTGTCATAATAATGCAGTGTCATGTCCGGAGTGCGTGTGTTCCGTCTCTGATTGGTTCTGCTGCTGCCAACATGAACTGAGAGCAGCAGTCGTCACCTGTTGAATATTGATCAGGCTGGTCAGCATCGTTGGTGTATTGCTGGGATCATAGTATTGTAAATCAGCTTGAAGGTATTTACCTAACAACTAACAGTTGTACAAGAGCATACTGAATTAAAGCTTCCCCAATGATGGCCACAATAATAGGTACTAAAACATGTCATTAATATCACTTTACAATAAGGTTGATTTCGCTTATTTTGGGAATAGAATAAGTTTGATCAGTTTGTCCTTATGTACTTGAGCTGTCTTGGATTTCCCTTATTTACAAGCTTGGAATTTCAAAGCAAAAAAAAAAAAATGCTACTCATAGAAATATTATGTAACAATTATATATTATAATGTCTTCAAACGATAATACCTATGTTATATATTTTGTCAACTTGTGTTATTACATTATAGTAAACGTCTCCAACAATGTTCCAGATAAATCAACAATTTAATTCAAGGCAATAGGATGTTTCATTTTGGTCGCCTCTTAATTGTGTAAAAGGACCTGTCTCTCTTGTAACTTATGGGGCAAGTGATGTATAATGAAGGAAAAACACACTGCTAGCCAGTTTGCCAGTTGGCTGTTTGTTCCCCTCCACTGTTTGTATTGGTCATTCGTAATTGACTATGATCCTTCATTACCATCTGCTACATAACACAAACACAACTTTAATACATTACCTCATACATGTACATGATTTTCAGCTGAGTTGCGTCAGGTAGCTTTTCATCGGTAATGGTGTTGAAGACATTTCCCTTGATCACATGCTGCTTCAGGATGTCATCAAACTAGGTCTTTAGTTATTGTTTTGATTGAAAGACCTCCAGCATGCGAAGTTAAATTTCCGAAGAATAAAGTGTGTAGTGATATTACCTGTCGTAACTGTAACGTATGTTATTGATATATCTCCCCAAGTGATGTACAAAGATTTATTATCAGTGTAAGACTTCCTGCCCTTGAGTCTATGACTTAATGTGTCATCCCTTGCCTCTTGATAGTGATATTACATAAAATGGCAGTTTGGCAGGGCAACAGATTGGTCAAATGAAGTGGAGGAGGCACAGTACAGATGCTGTCTGTGGCAGCCATTCAATGTTTCATTGGCTGAATGAATTGACTGTTTATTTGAATAATTAGGATGACAGTGTTGTACATTGGATGAGTCTTGCAAACGTGTTGCCTGAGAGGAAGAGAGTATGTTTCTGCTCAAGGGCAGCCATACATGGTTGGCCTGTAAATCATATTGCCCTAAGCTGTCATTTGTACAGCAGTCATCTGAGTCATCGTGATTTTAGGACATGAATCTGATACTTTGCTTACTTAAGTAAAATTTGACTGCGGATTTGTAGACCTGTGTATTTGTAGAAACTGCAATAAAAGGCTGATCCAGTTGCAGGCTGTATGATGCTTACGTGACTGCAGACATAATAATGAGACTGCATCACTTAATTTATATAATAAGTTGCAGTTTGGAGAAACCTAACCTTGTATATGTTTAACCCCATGGTTTGCATGTAAGTTAATGTCCAACAAAATGTTTTTTTCATTGAAATAAAACCGACCAGAGTCTATGGCCTCTGGTATTTCTTTGAAGTGAGTAATGATCAAATTGTGCACATAGATGGTGCTGGGGAAAAAAACAAGAAACGGTGGGAAACTGTCAACATAATATGTGTTTCAGTGTTAGAGATAGCCTGGAGATACCACCAGGATAAAAATAACATGATTTTATTGAGCTGGTCTGCACAATCCTGAAGTACTGTATCTTAGTTTACACCATGGCTTATTCTGTATGATTACCATCATTTTAAGGGTTTCATCCGTTGAAGTGTGTTTTGAAACTAAGATACATTTTTGACCGCCTGTTTAACCTTTCCTGGACTCGTACATCTAATCAGTGATTTTAAATCCGGAGGTGTTTTGGTTTTACAATGCATCATAGTTTAATCCCCTCTCGCTGTTAATGTTCAATTAACTTTTAGTCTGCCTGTTGTTTAATTAATTGGCACAAGATTAATTACATTGCAATGTTTTTTTTCGCTGCTAACCATGTATTTTAACATCATAGCATTTAATTCGGAAAATACTGTAACATCATTTCTATTTTGTTTCTCAGCAATAAACTGTATTCATGGACAAAAAAACGGTATAATTAAAAAGTATACTACCAGAGATCAGGTTTTAAAGTATCTTCCTTCATTCCTCACTTCCCTATACATTCTATACTACATAATTTTAGGCTACTTAATACATATTTTGAGTTGTTAGTGTTATTGGTTTCTTGGACACTGAAATGTCATTGCTTTGATACAGGGCTAGAGCTGAAAGTTCTTATTTAACATTCTTTATAATATGACAGTTCTTATTTAACATTCTTTATAATATGACATTAAAGTCTTTACAGATGGCGTGTTCACACTATGGTGGCTCCAGTTTTGCTTGCTTCCACACAGAAGTTATTTATATAAATCAAGTCCATTGTAATTTCCTCTTAAAAAGGGGTGTGAAATCATCAGTATGAAGATGCTTAACAAATCGCTCCTCTGCATCACATTTTAGCATGAGCAGTCTTTTACTTCCAGTTCAGAAACATCCCTTATCATTGCCACATTTCATTGGCTGCGTTGTCCTCATTTCAATCACAGTGGCTGTGAGGAGGTGGGGCGCAGGTCAGTGGCTCAGCTTATCAGCACATTCCTGCCCTCCTGTGTGCTTTGTGTGGGGCACTGATAACTTCCACTAGGCTGAAAGACTTCAGGAGCTGATTCCTTGGTCCATGTGTTCGGGACACAATGAGGCTCTGGCTATGATCATTGGCTCCAGCTGTGTAGTCTGAAAATAGGCTCTGCTCATACCGAATACTGCTATCCAATTATCAAAGGCATGGTGTTTATTATTATTTTATTACATTGTTATATTGTTAATAATAGTTTATTTACATCTTATAGTAAAATCATACTGTTAAAATGTTCATATTTTCGAATAAAACTAATCTTATTTTTATGGTATAATTTGCATAGCATTAAGATAAATAAAATAATAATCCTGAGTATTTCTACTTAAAGCAATGTGCTAACAATCTGTAGTAAGTTTCCGCTCATTGTTTGGTTGTTAGGACTGTAACTTTATTTAATTTTAGCACTGTTTATCAGGCACCCGTTTTCAGGGAAAACCCATTTAGTATACAAAGATCTGGATATTTTCAGATAAGATCCAGATATTCCGACGTCTTGGTGGAAACAGAGTTAAACTAGGGCCTCACATTCGCCATGTGGCCAGGCACGTGACTCCGAAATAATGATTAAGTTGCTAGATAACTTGGTTGTGGATGTTTTCCATATCACCTTAAACATTGATAAAATGTTAATGTTACGTTAACAACCTCCTCTGCCTGTGTACCAGATCTACACTGTTGGACAGAAAGTGCACCATCACCAACACTATGACCCTGAACTAATGTTGTAATAGTAGCTAATCATCACACAATCTAATTTGTGCGAAGGTTTAAAGCTTTAGCAACTTGAGCTTTCATGTGGGCCCAAAACATCTTTGACACGAGAGATTTTATAAAATGTTTTATTTCCACTGGTCACATGGACTCTATCGACTTATCTTGCACAAAACAATCTTTGTTTCCTCTCATTTTACCCAGACTCAACCACTTTTAATGGGATATAACTGTTGGACTTCCAAATGTATTATTATTATATTTTTTATTTAGAATGAAAAAAATAAACATTAAAATAACGAGTGTGTCACAGATATATATTTTAAAAAAGCAAAATGCAAAAAATAGTGGCAGAATTTACCTATTTTCTGTTTTGTAATGTCAAGTACCCATAAGTGAAACACAAGCTTTAACAGTGGTTTATTTGATAACATTTTGTTTTTGTGACATAATAGCTCATGTACGTTCTCCCAAACATTTAACCTTTACATGATAAACATTCAAAATGAGTGCAACAATATAATGAGCTTGAAAGCTTGAATAGCAAGTTAATTTGTCTGAAGCCCACATCCTGCTGTTGAAGAAAAGTTACGTGGAAGAACTTATTTTTCATGTATTATAATCACACCTGTGCATTTTGTAGTCATGTATAGTAGTATAGTAGTATAGTAAGAGAACATTGAGCCTGACAGAACTGCTGACTTATGGCAATTAGCAGTGCAAGTTCTCAGCATATTTGTTTTTATGGAGAACTAGACTCAAATTGGTCACATATATGTTTTACCTTTGTCAATCCTAATGGTAAGGAAACACATTTTGTCCCCACCTTAATTAAACCTCATATTTACATTCATAGACTACTGTATAGTTTTTAAATGCATGCATTATGAAAAGGTTTGATGAGCATCTTCCCCATGTTGAAATAACACAAATCAACTGAAAGCCCAGATGTCCCAGCACCCATACATATATTATACATTTGTGGATCTGTGTGAAAATTATGGACAAATCATTTTGCACATTTTTAAATCTTATTTTTCTATTTGTAGATCAACAAAAAAATTGTGACTCTAATTTCTGTCCAAATGCATTGATTTATGTGGATGTTATTTGAGGCTGGTAGGCAGAAGGTAGTAGAGAGAGCAAACTATGTGTGGAATCTATCACCTCTCTCAGGCTCTGCTCTGAGGGATGTAAATTTAACTCATCCCCTTCGCCAGCAGT
Organism: Limanda limanda; assembly: GCF_963576545.1. Lineage (NCBI taxonomy): Eukaryota > Metazoa > Chordata > Actinopteri > Pleuronectiformes > Pleuronectidae > Limanda > Limanda limanda. The sequence continues at coordinate 17,584,294 of NC_083643.1, forward strand.
GACTCTGTCAAGCTTGTCCAACTCCATCATTATCCTGACTGATAGTGGGATGTCATGACCTACATGGCCTTGGGCCTTGGTTTGCTGTTCAGTGTAATATTGCACAGATGAATCTAGCCTTAACATTTGTACCTGTAACTCCTTATGTGTGTGTGTGTAATTCTGTTTGACCTTGTTTGCCCCCCCCCCCCCCATCCTGTCAAATGTATTTTGTGTATTTGTTGTATATTGACTTTCAGTATTCGCTCCTGCACAGACACATACTAATCTGTATTAGCACTATGTTAATCCATTCTCAGCTGAGTCATCCATTTACTTTTTATGGATGCTCAGTGCATCTGTGTCAGCGGTGGTGACAAAGAGAGCAGGACAGAGACTGCACTGGGTATGCAAATGATGCCCTTACATAAAGCGGTATCAGTAATAACAGTCTCATAAATGTCAGACATTTTTATAAGGAAAAAGCTGTGTGCTACAGGCATTAGGGGATCTTTAAGTACCTGATGTTGAGACGATAGCTCATGATTTAGCATCATACTAAGGCACCCTGAGGTTTATGTGGATAACCTTCTGATCATGTCTGAAATGCTGCCACAGTCGTCTCTGATACAGCACATAAGTACAGCAGATTCTCTCACTGTGGTGACACAAACGTTGCATTGTGAGGAGACGAGTAGTCCCAGACTTTAATATGGTCGTGTCGACCATGTATTTCCTGTTGGTGATGAGGGAGAACACAGCTCTTCATAGACAACAAGGAACGCTTCAGTGTATGTGGTTGGCACACACAGCAGTTGCTTGAAGTTGCCCTAGGATGAATTCACATGTTTGTGCAGTCATGCACTATGTTCCTCTGTAGAAAACACATAGGCCTTAACAATGGTGGGAGAAAATGACTCAACTACCAAAACAAATTTAAATAGGCTTGATTTTGTTTTCCAGTGTTCGGGTCTTTTGCTTGCATAAATTATGTTATTTTCAGAATAATGCCATGTTAGTTGTACTCACTTATCATTGATTATGTAATAAAATGTTAGTCTTATTTAACTATTTTAAAAGCCACAGAAGAAAAATAAGAGGTCAGTGAGTTTTATGCTGCTTCGCAAAGTGGCGTTTGAATCATTCATTCTTATTAAAAGGTTATTATAACACACAGCTTCCACCACCATGTTTTGCTCTGATGACAACATTTTCTGAAAACCCTTTGATGTATGTGGGATGTTACACAACTCACATGTTTCCCTTTGCTTTGCTCTTAGCCTGGCTCCACTCTCCCTTGTTTAATGAGCTTTATTAGCAACTTGTTAATACTGTTTGATTTAATGTTGGAGGTGAGCTGTACCTGTGATTGTGTTTATGTTGTCTGCAGTATAAACCTACTACTTATCATTTCCTCATGCTTCACATGTGTATGATGACTGACCAGCTAATCTTCAGCGGGACATCACTGACATAATGAATGCATGTAATGCAGCACACCTGGGGAGGAGGGGTGCATAATACTCCACGTGCAGAGAGGGAATTGATAGATTCTCCTCTGGTTCAACGTGGCAGCTCAAGGGTTAAGTCCAATACAGCAGTTTACACTGCGGATGGATGTTCGCTAGTACAGAGGAGTCCCATGCTGTAGCGGAACTGCAGATCCCACACAGATCGCTGCCAAGCCAGAAGGGATTTGCTTCGATCCCATGAGCGTGTGAGGAGAGAGTTGAAGGAGGCACACATTCTGAAGCAAGATGCTGGGAGAGGAATCAGACCTGCGCTGGGCAGAGGAAGCGTTAGAGCGTCGTTGCAGGGTGTGTTTCATAACCCCTCACCTGTGGTCGTAATTTTAGTTGTTTCCGAGCTGAGGAAAGAGAGGGGACAGGGGGGCTGTGGGCAAGTGGCTCCCAGCAATGACTGGTGCGGTCATGCACTGAGGCTGTGGATTGCGTCTGCAGGAATCTCCTGCTGGATTTACTAAGAAGTAGCTGGAGGTTTTAGATGCTTTTCTATGCGTCCTCTGGAGTGACCAGGATGAACTGATGTAAGTACCCCTGATCTTCTACGCATCCAGTTTTATTTGAATCTTAAAGCAACGAGATGAAGGGGCTGAGGTCTACGTCTGTTTTACTGAAGCCCTTAAATGATGCAAGTGTGTGTCTTGACGAGGCTGTGATGGGTCGTCATTAAGTTTTATGTCACAGTTAAAAGGTTTCGTCTCTTGACCTTCTCAACGCACGTGCAATGCTGCATCTCTACTACTGTCTGTCCTCCGTTAGAGGTCTGCAGTAGTGTCTCACCATGTTGTATGTGCAGTGTCATTTATCTCTCAGTGGACCTGCTGGTGTTAAGGCGGGGGCCTTCTTTAGCATTAGAGTATGTGCTCCGAAGCAGGGGGGGCGGGGGGGGTTAGCAGTTGTCAGCACTCCCCAGCACATCGTTCTCAATTTCTGAAGTCATCAATCATCTTATTCTACTTGTTTGCTGCTTCACTGCCGGCAGCCACAGTGGAGTGTGATTCTGTTGTTGTTTTCTGTCTTTGGCCGCAGGGTTCTGGAAGTAAGCTGGTTTAGAGTTAGCAATTTGTTGATTGCTGGAACCCTTATCTTTGTGTCAATATCTTTCCTGGTTTGATTTACTGCCTAAAAAATAACGATTGTGATTAATGAGGTAGAATTTATCGTATTGAATTCTCCAGAAAATGAGTGTTTGTCTTATCTCAACCTTATCATCACAAATTGAAATTTATATAGAAAAAAGAGTTGTGGTCAATTGTGGTTTTCTTCTGACTGTGATGGGAAAACAATATCATTTGAGGTTTTATTAGATTTCTCAAAGCAAATTTAATTTAGTGTTTATACCAATGCCATTATGTTCTGTGCATCTCAGCATAGACACCCTAGCATCCGTTATTGTTATTTGAGCCTGACTGACTTATTGGTATGAGCCATTCTCATACATATCAGCATTGGCATTTATGTTTGCTGATGGAGCTTTATATAATCTATATATAAATATAATGTAGCTATTTACTTTTTAATATCAGAATCTGCCTCCAAAAGGCCGTATTGGTCGGGTTCTAATTGTGCTACTTGTATGAGTAGCCACATTTTCTTTCCCTGCACTTGAAACTGATCTGTCTGTCTTTGTTTTCCTCAGACACCACAGACAAATCCAACAAATTGGCACTAGGGAGGAGTGAATGCATTTTCTTCGCTGCACTGCATCATTTGTTTCAGTCGATCTGTGGCATTTAATACAACAAAAGGTTATTAAATGTTCTCCAGTGTTCATGCTGCAAGTTTCCCTTAAATCATTCTGTTGCAGCATCACAACAGCAGAATTAATGAGAACTATTTTTAGCTCCGTTGGTCCCAGAACGGTCAAAATTGAATAAGGTTCTGCTTCACCCTGAAACCACACTACAGCACAAAATCTATTCTCTTATTCATTGAATTGAACACCTCACCTTATCACCTTTTCAGAAGAAATATGATTTTGTTTTTCTGCTGAACAGAGCGCTATTTAAAAAAAAAAAAAATTATATTCCAAATAGAATAGAAAATAAAACATCCTCTTCCCTCTTCATGGGTCGTGTTAGGTTAGCACTTTGACGACAAAGATGATTGTTCTATACGTACATTTTATAGAGACCAAATGACCAAATCGTTAACAGTCAACTCCATCTCTTTAGCATTGCAGACCCAAACATCCTTCAGTAATTTATCAGTCTAGCAAATTTTTGGAAATGAAAACAACTGTCGAACAATACATACCCTGTCAAAGTCGCTAATAGACATAAAGCCAAAATGTGCTAATATTACATTGTACTGACTGGCTTAAAGATGATTTATCAGCTACAAACAACATGGTGACCAGTTGGTCAGTGAATTTATACAATTGATTGAAGGTTGAAACAGTTAATCAAGTGGTCAATTAACAGATCCGTATTTTAAGCCATTTTTAAGAGAAATTACAGAATTTATAGTTATTTTATAATTTTACAATTTTATTAATTAAATGATAAAATGATGTTAATAAAATAGATACATTGAATCCAAAGATTCATCAACAATGTAGTACTGCAACTTATTATTGTTTATTCTTAATTAATAAACTGACTCATTTGGTCGATAGTATGTAAACAAATCGCTAGCAGTCACAGCTTCTACGAGCTGATGATGTCCTTCTTAAAATGTCTGAACAAAAGTTTCAGTTAACAATCACAGAAGACTTTTTTTTTTTAAACATTTGAGAAGCTGCAATCAGTGAGTCTTAATTATTCCAATTATCAAAAAAGTTAAATAAGTAGTTTTAAAAAATAATTTCAGATTAAAAAACAACTAATTGATTTATCAACCGATTATTTTTAATCTACAGTAATAGAATTAATCCTAAATGCAGCTCTAAATGAATTTGTAATGAATAGCTTCAGATTCGGTTTGTAGAGCACTTGAACGGCGTGCACCAAGTTTGTTCAGTTGCAGAGGAATATGCTACAGTCGGCTTATTAAACAACTGTGCTGTTTACCATTTTGGGGTATTGACCCGACACACAGTCCATTTTGACCACAGCTTTCCTGCACGTTCTCCACCCTCAACTGTATGATCCATGTGTGTCGTCGTCCATCTGTGTGTTGCTGTGCTGGCTCCCAAGTTGCCTGGTTGTAATCCCCCAAGCATGACCCAACTGACATGGTGTGTGTCCGCTGTGGAGCGGCTGCCAGCCCTGGCTCCGGCTTGTGGCATGAAGCTTCTGTTGGACCAAGTAGTTTGTGGCCATAAAGGGCGTACACAACAGTGCCACAAAAACTCATCAGTCAGTGAATGCCGACGTGACTTTACTACAAACTGTACACAGGAGCAGTGCAGAGAGAGTCCGCACAGCTCAAATAAACGATGGCAAACTTATTCTTCCTCTACTGTTCACTCGCCTGTTGAGATTAGCGCCTTTGGCTGAGAAACAGGCCCTAACATTTTGGTTTAAAGTCTAAAGATTTTGAGTCTTTAAATCCCTCAAAGAACGGCACTTTTGAGGTTTTTCTAAAATGGTGACATGTTTGTGTTTGCTAGTAGAGCGGACCAGGCTGTATTTAGCTGGAAATAAATAGTGCTCATCTAAAATGTAAGGAAGGTTTTTGCTTTTGAAATTAATTCAGTGTCTTTTTTAACCTTCCCCAGTTGAGAGGAACCTTAAGACACGGCCTGAAAATGTCAGACCACTCAAACAACCCCACGCTGTTCCCCCTCTGTTACCAGAGCAACAGGCTCTGCAAGAGGAGCAAACAAAATTACATCCCTTCATAATGAAAGGTGTGTGTGTGTGTGTGTGTTTGAGTGAGCAAGAAAGAGGGAAGGGTGGGATGTGGGAGGAGAGGGGTGGATGCAGGACAACGCTAAACCTGATCCACCAACCCCCCCCTGCCCACTCTTAAATTCAGTTCCTTTTTTACTCCATCTTAGATTCCTCCTCTTCTGCTCCATCTGAGATTTTGCATCCCATTAATTTTATGGGGATTTATTTATATTAGATGTGACATAGTGAGCATTCTATAATCGTATTTTCCAGACAAGAAAATCACATTTCTCACATTACCGCTGCTACATAGGGCCCAAACAGATTTGCGTTTGTGTGTGTGCATGTTTGCGTTAAGCTGCATTAATGTCTATAAAGATTTAGAGTGTGGGAATGTCAACAGGGAACAGTTGCCTCCATTACTTTTCTGTTTAGTGGCAAACCCTCTATAAATTTAGGCAAAATGACTTCTTTCCGTCAGCGCTTCCTTCCACAGAGCTAATCAAGAAGATACAGGGATAAATACTCCCCCCTGAAGAGCAAGCCTTCCGGTGACAAGCCATGCTTTTGTCTCCAGCAGTCTTTTAAATATTCAGTTGTCCTTTTTTCCTTTTGCAAATGCAGTGTATTCACCGCAAAAGGCAAGGAGGAGGTCCCTTGTTCAAACTTTTGTTCTCCCTCTTCCCACCATAGGCTGCTTGGAGAGTTTGTGACTTTTGTTGCTGAGCTGAGACTTTTCTGGGGCCACTTGTGCCCATTTATTCAGCTGCCATGTTCCCAGATGCCAGCTAACGTTTGGCGCTTGGCTAACAAGTTTCGACCGAAGCAAGTACAAAGTGTTTAAAGAAGCTGTGGTGTTAAAACAATAAACAGGATGGCAGCAGAGACTGTTGGCAAAGTTACTTCCTCAGACTGCTCTTTATATTACCTTACTGAGATTTTCCCTTGTTTGTTTATTTGTCAGTAGAATTACTCAAAAATCTTTGAACAGATTTGTCCCATCCTTATACTTGGTTTAAGGATGGGACATGCACTCGGAAATATTTAGCCTGTCTTTAAACATTCAGAGATCTTGTTTGTTTTTTTTGCATTTTCCCCATTTTGCCAGGCAATAGTACATGCATCATAATGAAGAAAATCTGATATATTTAGGGAACTGATATGTGGAAGTGTTGGAAATTATGTTCAGCTTTATTGACTTTGAGGCGACTGTTTTACCTTGGCCGAGGCTTGCGCTCTATTAAGTGCCATCATAGTATAAAATAGAGTAGATGTTTGTTTAAGGTATTTTTGCCTCTTCTTTTAGCTGTGGCTCTTCCAGTACTTGGATATCATAAACACTTTGGGGAGCTGTTTGTCATGTGGTGAGTTTACATCCTACGTCAACATGAAGCTGGAGAATTTGCAGGTGTTTTTGGATTGAAGTTGACAACACTGAGGGTTCAAACACTGGGACTGATGCTGCTTTTGAAATCCTTTTATGATTTGAATCTATTTTGATTCATCTCCCTTTGCTCTTCTGTCACTATGCTTTAATGTGCTGCAACATGAGATCATTCTTCCCCTTGAGTTTTCTGCCGAGGTGGACTTATTTTAAGTGTTAAGAGGTGTCAAGAAATTACCAGCAAAGCGGGAGGAAAATGTGTGATAGTCTCAGCTATTAAGGTCGCAGACCTTGGACCAATTTACATGACAAATGGGAGTTATTGCATTAGGTGCTGATGTGGGTTGTAATTTCCCCCAAAGGGACGGACCTGATAGTATTTTATATGCACTCATTGAATGTCTAATGTGTCGTGAGATTGTGGTGGAGGTGAGATGATACAGAAGAAGAGATTAGAATTGAGCAGCGGGGCGCAGGGAACAGTGCTGACCCACCAGCTGAATGAGTCGACCTTCATCTTATCCTCTCAGCTTGTTAATGTGATGGAGTGCGCGCTTTAATATCTGACTCCCTGTCCGTGGGGTCTCATTGTATCTATCACAGTGTTTATCATTGTACCTATTGTATTCAGTGCTCTGTAAACATGGGAGCTCATACCGTGCGCCCACTATAAAGGAGAGTGTTTCCATACTGACACCAGTATGTTGATGGCATGTGGTCTGTTGGGCAGTGTGAATGTGAGTGGTTGTGACAGTTTGTATCAAATTTCATCTCCGGAGTGCGCAGTAAAACTAGGACTGGTTTTCTCATATTGTTTATCGTTTTCACGAGATGCAAATAATTAAATACAAACAAAATTCTTCCCCAAGTTTATAAATAAACAATGTCACACACTATCTAAAGCTTTACAATATTCTATTTTATCATAAGTGTTAACTGGACATACAGTATGTTGACTGTCTGAAGGATGATCAGTCCATCGTTGACGTGGCTGTGCTGGGACTCTTATGTTAATCACATTCTTATCTCTTTCCTCCAGAGCGCAGCAATGGAGGAGACTGTCATTTGGGAACAGCACACTGTTACGCTACACAGGGTAGGTATCTGTTCTCCTCCCTCATTTTCACTCTACATCTACTTACACTATGTTGAAACCTGTTTCTGGTCTCAGCATCTGTCTGTCCTTTCTGTCCGCTTCATGTCTTTGTCCCATCCCTCCATTCTTTCCTTTCTATCTCCTATAGTACTGTATTAAATCTAAGATATTTCTTTCTGACTCAAAGGTTTATTTATTTGACGCACTTAGTCCAAAATTTAACTAATTGTTTTGTGGAAATTGAGAGAACTTTATTTTAATCTTTTTTCAAAAACATAAATTTCGTTGCCAATGCCTATCCACTCCTGGACGGTGGGAGGCTGAGGAAGCTACCAGCGCCTCGTGAGGGCTTTTTTATATGATACCAAAGCATACATTTATCAGATTGCCTTGCCTTAATATTAAAAATCTCTAGAAACATTTTGGAAACTTGAAGGGGTACGTCAGTGTCAAGTATGCTTGTCCGTACTTTGTGACATTCTGCCCAGAAGGGCCTTGAAATCAGACACCCCCAAACTATGATCGGCTTCCTGCGATCCACAGCATCTCCTCTTGTGAAATATGCTTTCTGTTTTGGTATTATCAGATTTTTATATATAAATAATAGTTTTGGTTCACACACAACCTAAAAAATGCTCTAATGGCTTATGTACAAGCAGGCGATGATCTTGTTTTAACCAAACTTTCATGATCTTTTGTATTTTTGTATTGTCAGTGTCCTAATGTATTTGATTCTATGTGTGCAGGCACCAGGGTTTGGCTTCGGGATAGCCATATCTGGAGGTCGGGATAACCCTCATTTTCAGAGTGGTGAGACCTCCATTGTCATCTCAGATGTCCTGAAAGGAGGCCCAGCAGAAGGCCTACTGCAGTAAGATTATCTTCCATTATTGGCATCCCACTTATATTGCTGGTTATTAGTATTAAATTACCCTGCCTGCTCCAGAAAGATTCCAGTCTGTCTGTTCCGTGTCCCCTCTCTGTAGAGAAAATGACAGAGTGGTTATGGTCAATGCTGTCTCCATGGACAATGTGGAGCACGCGTACGCAGTCCAGCAGCTTCGTAAAAGTGGGAAAATTGCCAAAATTGTGAGTATCAAAGTCCCATTATGAATGAAATAGGAAAAGTTGCAGGAATAGAAATAATTATAAGAACGTTAAACCAAAATCAGGGACGACAATGTTTTGTCACATGTATATTAATGGTGGAATTTTACTGTTGACTCGTATGCGAAGTGTGATTGATTCACCTTGGTGTAAGTGAGTGGTCGTCATCGGGCTGATGTCAAATCTCATTTCCCTCAGACAATCAGACGGAAGAGGAAGGTGCATGTCCCCATGGGCCGCCTGGGGGAGAGGGAAACTATGTCAGAGCATGACGAAGAGGAGGACAGTTACGATGAGGAGATATATGAGACACAGAGTCGACGCAGTGGTGCTTACAGTGGTATGGGCGGGGCCATGGGCAGGCGCAGCGGCCGGAGCAGCGGGCGAAGGGACAGGGAACGCGAGCGCAGCGTCTCACGGGAGAGGAGTCTCTCCCCACGCTCAGACCGCCGCTCGCATAACCTGCCCCCACGTCCTGCCAAGGTCACACTTGTGAAATCACGCAAAAATGAAGGTGAGGCTCACAAAGTCGGGGATAGAAAGCGGCAGCGGGAGAGTTTTTTTTGTGTCTTTTGAACCTATTACAGTCGCTGGTAATCCAAGAAATCCATTTTATTTACCCCACTACTACCAAACAGCCAGGCTTTCAGAAGAGAATAAGACCTTGAAATCAGCATTGGTCAAGGGCCAGAGTAAACAAAACTTGCCAGCCACAGCAAAATCCAAGTTAACTCAAGTAAATCTAAGTAGAAGAGCAATTAATCTTCTTTAATCAGTACCGTTAATCCCGCTGGGAGCAGCGGCTCTCCAAGCAAAGTGTGGTCAGTGTGGTGCGGTTATGTGAACTCTGTGCTAACATTATCTTTGTTGCTGCCGTTCACTTTGTAAGCAGAATATGGCCTGCGCCTGGCCAGCCATATCTTTGTCAAGGACATTTCCCCTGAGAGTCTGGCAGCCAGGGACGGCAATATCCAGGAAGGGGATGTTGTCCTGAAGGTGAGACAGAAGGAGAGGTGTGGGGGTGGAGACAAGAAGCCTGGTGAACATTTGATATGTTAACATCATCAAATATTTAAGAAACTATTGAACATTTTTCTCCATTTTACATTTTGCTTTTGAAGCAAAAATAATTGTTCCCTGTGCTTATGTCTAATGTGTAATGTCATACGCTGCTTGGTTATTTCACATTTTTGAGAAAAATGTAATGAACTATGTTAATAATGCAAATGTTAAATCATTTATTCACCAGGAATTTTCAAAACTGAGTCTCAACTGAACCAGTAATTTCACATATGTATCATTTTCACATTGCGCTTCTTTCTATAAATAAACAAATTATATTATAAAGGTCAATAATACTCATTCGAGGACTTAACTGCATCTTATTTTCCCTCGTTTGTGGTGCTTATCATAGCTTTTCAAACGACTAGGGAAACATTTGCATTTGATCTTGTGCCCTTAAAACCGTGCATTTGTAGTCCAAACATAACTCATCATTTGGCCTTTATATTGTACAGGGTTTCTGCAGGGTCTTAAAAAGTCTAAAAATATCTCAAATTTAATAAACTGAATTTAAAGAGATGTTGTAATGAGTCTGTGTGTTTTAAGTTCTTTCTTAGTGATGCGGATGTAAGCACACTTCAATAAATCTACTAACAGACAAACGTGGAACTAATAAGTAAATAGAATCTTTTACAGTATAAAATTATGTGTTTAAGTCATCCAGGGACTCGGTTACCCATTCATAACCGTCGTATTCCCCTTCATGATGGTCTGCAAAAAAGTTGTTGAAACTAACAGAAACCCTGTTGTATTTCATGTGAAACAAAAGCATCACCCTTTTTTCAAATTCTGTAGCTGTGTTAGAAAATATTATTTGTCACGGCCATGCTTAATCATATTTTTTCCACCCTAATACTCTCAGATCAATGGCACAGTGACGGAGAACCTCTCCTTGATAGACGCCAAGAAGCTGATAGAAAGGTCAAAGGGCAAGCTAAAAATGGTTGTCCAGAGGGACGACAGGGCGACCCTGCTGAACATCCCTGACCTCGATGACAGCATTGCTTCAGCCAACGCCTCCGACAGAGATGGTGAGAGGGGTGTTGGAGTCGGATTCAGTTGAAATGGGGCAAAGCTTCAAAGCAGGACTTGTCAGCGCCAATTTCACTTCACCCTGCAGTCGTTGACCAGTGGCTCCTGTTTGATCAGACATTTCAGATATCCAGTCTCTGGCATCCGACCATTCCAATCGATCGCATGACAGACATCGTAGCAGCCGCTCCCGCTCACCAGACAGAAGATCTGAGCCCTCAGACCACTCAAGACACTCCCCCCCTCAAATCAGCAATGGCAGGTAAAGACCGTCTGTCCACAGATGTATGGTTTGGAGTCGTCATGAATGAAATGCAATCGAATAGACTAAGTGTGACATTTTAATCTCTTTTGAATTTTCATTTAGATGAACTCAGTGTTGTTTTCTCTCCAGTTGACATAATAAGTAGTAATCCAGTACAAACAATAAATCACATATCAATAAAAGAAAGTGAAGGGAAAAATTATGGTAGAAGCCACATGACTGCAGTGACCACTTTTCAGCATTCTTCATTTAAACTCAAAAGATTATTCTGTCATCTCATCCACACTTCATGAGATTTGTTTGCCTTTTTCTTTCTTTTACACGTCAACAGCTGGAGAATACCGTAAGTCAGCTTATCAGCCTCAGTGAATGTGTCGTATTTATAGTAGTAGTAACCCCTTAATAGATTTAAAGTAGAGGAATAGTTGTGTTCTCTTCTTGCTCTGTTTTAGGCGTCCCAACTTTGACAAATTATTTTAAAGTTAGCCTTGATTCCAAAAGAGAAATGAAGAATTATGAATACACATCAGTTGAAATGACTTAAGACGATGTCACATATTACGTGACATATCTGATTTGTACTTGTTCTATGATTGTGTCTCTTATCTTTTTGTCTTTTGGTGAAAAAACTGTTTGTTTGGAACAAGGAAATATTGCTCCCAGCTATGAAGAAACAAAAGACCTTCACTGACAATCAGTGTCATCTGTCTCCTCTTTTACTTGTGACTCAACTGTTGTTCTTTCTCTCTTCTCTTCTGCCAATGTCTGACTCATCTTTGTAAGAGTGTGTGTGTAAGTTAAGATGCCAAACGAAAAAATGTGTTAATAGTTTCCAGGAGAAGCATGGAGATCAAGTATTTTAATTAACAGGAAAGAGATTTGGGAACAGGATGTTGTTATTTATCTCATCCTGATCTGAGAGCTTTTAAATCTTTTCTCTCAGTTCAGGAAGTTAGCAGTTAAATGTAGAGTCTCCACCAGGACTCAGGAGAAAAAGAAGTTTGTCCCCTGTCCAGCAACGTCAAACTTTGTTATCCAGCCTGTGAATAAAGCAGCACTTTGCCAGTTATGCTGTGCCAGTGAACAGGCATGTGACTAGAAGGTCTGAGTCACAGCCACAGATCCGGACCAGCGGTCATCCTGCTTGGCTTGCTTCTGTTCCCTACGGATTCCTCATTAGAAACACATTGGAAATGACGAAAATGGGGAATTATGTCATTATTTATAATTTTCTGACTGTTATTTGGCCAAATCACAGTGTTAATGCTTTAAATCAAACCTAAACCAGAGCCACACAGTAAAATTCACCTGGAAGACAGAAGCCACTTTGACACTTTAGATAAGGTCCTCTAAAAATAGACCATAAAAAAAAGTAGAATGGCAAAGTGGTGACCTTCAAGACTAAGACAGCTTCAGACTCGAGCTGTTTGTCTTTACCAGGCGGGAGTCAGGAGAAGAATTTCATATAGTTTGGATTTGAATTGGTATTGTTGCGTGTAGCCAACAACTTGCAGCCTTAAAGCTTCCCTGTTGCGCCCAGGACCAACATCTCCAGAATACACTATTTATAATCTTACATCTTTGTGTTTCTAAAGATAAACTGTACAAAAATATCTATTTTTGTCCGCAGTCACAGAAGTCGTGATGACGAACGGATCTCGAAGGCGGCGTCGACACCGGTGAAGCTACCGGAGGACGTTCCTTTACCCAAACCGAAGGAGTCGGCCATTGCCAGAGAGGAGAAACAGCTTCCTCCGCTTCCAGGTCAGAGACAAAGCCATCAGCCATTAAACCAGATTATTGTGTGAAACCTTTTTTTAATCCTGATTTAAATCTGATTAAACACTTGTGACATTTTTAAATAAATAAAATGCCTTTATTCGTCTGGCTTTCATTTGCAGCAGAACATTAAATGGCTTCAAGATAGCAAAGTGAAATCTTGTTTAAACTGGCCATTTTTGTCCTTTTTTAAAAGCACAATGACTATGAAAAAAAAACTTAAATGCAGACGCCTGCTGAGCCCGGCTGAATTTGCCTGAAGCCAAGTGAAAATAAACTGTATGAGTTGATCGAGTCTGACGTTCCTCCCCAGCCAGCAGCACTCTGGTGCCTTTCTGTTTGACCTCCCTTCTCAGGACACTGTGTGTGTGTGCAGTTGTGTACTTGTTCTCACTTAAACATAAGGGTCTGCAGTAATGTGAAGTTGTGACAGTGTGTGGGGGAGTATCCCTCTGTTTTTAAACATGGGGAGAGCTGTTTTACATGTTCTCCATCAGTCTGCATTAACAACACACGTTTTTATGTGTGTGTTTATGTTTAGAGCCCAAACCGGTTTATGCTCAGCCAGGACAGCCAGATGTAGACCTGCCAGTCAGTCCCTCTGATGCTCCTGTGCCAAGTGCTGCCCACGATGACAGTATTCTACGGTAAGAGAGTCAAATATGTGCAAATGTGAACGATTTCCAGTTAGGTACAAAATCCACCATGTGTGCTTACTTCATAACGGCTCAGCTCACTTTGTTAATATAAGAAGTCAGCTGTAAGGAAAACCTTTTAAACTTTCCCTTTAGCTATCTATACAACACATGCCAAAAAACATTTCAAAAAAAGGTGTGTGTGATAAGATAAGGTAAGGTAAGTATAAGACAAGATATACTTCATTAATCCCAAAGTCAATTCTTGTACCTGCTTGCTCCAAGATTATATTAACGGTGCATTATGAAGTACAATATAAATATAATTAGTTACCTTAAATATTAAATTAGTACTAAATGGTAATAGTAAGTAATGATGAAAATATCAGGAGTAGGAAATATGGAAGTGATATGCACTTGATATTGAGCATAAAAATGATACTAAACATAATAAAATTGCACATAAAGTTAATTGTATCTTTCTCAGTTGCATTTACTGGTTTTCTCGTAAGGTAAATAAACTATTTAACTATTAAAGGGGTGTGCAACTTTCTACAGCTGGTTGTGCACTACTCATTTTACAGTAGTTTACTATGGTTGTTGCTGGCAGCAAACATATTGAAATGTATTCAAATCTTCTCTAGGGTTGTATCCATCTGCTTTAAGAGCAATTTTACATATTTGCTTTTGTAATCTCCAAAAAGAATAAAAAGAGATAACCTGAATATGCAAAGAAGTCACTTAACTATTCATAAAGTATAGTTTGTATTTGTTAAAAGTAACTTCCATCAAATTATGTCATGTCAAAGAAATCAGCCCAGCTCTTGTTTTCTTCCTCAGGCCGAGCATGAAGCTGGTGAAGTTCAAGAAGGGGGAGAGCGTGGGGCTGCGTCTGGCTGGAGGGAATGACGTGGGCATCTTTGTAGCCGGCGTGCTGGAGGATAGCCCAGCTGCTAAGGAGGGCCTGGAGGAGGGCGACCAAATTCTCAGGGTGAGCCACTTTATTTTTAACACAGCAAGTGTACAAGCCGACAGCTGAAATCAAGCCCTTTTTATAAAGTTGGTGTAAAATTTAAGCTTGGAGTTTAAAACGTAGACCTGTTAGTGTGTGCAGCAGAGAATCACGTTTTATTCTCTTTGTTTTTTACCCAGTGGGCAGCTCATAGTGTCTGTAAACAGTCGTGTTTTATGGGGTATGCGTCCTCAAGCTTTTCCTTTTTTCTTTTTTAAGTCATGCTTTTACACACTAGCTGCTCTAAAATTCCTCTGCCTCCTGGCCGGTCTCTTAGCAATGGGCCAGAGAGATCACATGCACAAAAAAGTGTTTCCTATGCCGTGTTTGTCCCATTTCCTCACAGTCGTATATCTCTCTGTTCGTACCACCTCCTCTTTTCTCCGAGTATAATGACAAATGGCTTGAATTCTTGTGGCGCAGTTAAACCTGCAGTTACCCAGGCAATGCTGAAAACAGAAAGAGCTATGTAAACCTTTATCTTAAAAGATTTACATATGTTTTCTCTCATGCTCTCTGTAGAGAATTAAGCCTAAACTTAAAAGTCTTAAATCATTTAACTCTAACATGTGTTTTCCTAAATTCCAGGTAAATAATGTAGACTTTGCAAATATAATCCGAGAGGAGGCGGTGCTGTTCCTTTTGGACCTTCCTAAGGGTGAAGAGGTCACCATTCTGGCCCAGAAGAAGAAAGATGGTAAGTGAAGTGAGAAAGTAGAGGAAGCAAAAGTTTTATTTCTAAACTGTTTAACTCACTACTCTTTCCTGTTCAGTGTATCGGCGGATCGTGGAGTCTGATGTCGGGGACTCCTTCTACATCCGGACACACTTTGAGTATGAAAAAGAATCTCCCTATGGGTTAAGCTTTAACAAGGGCGAGGTGTTCCGTGTGGTGGACACACTCTACAATGGCAAGCTGGGTTCCTGGCTGGCTATCCGCATTGGCAAGAACCACCAGGAGGTTGAGAGAGGCATTATCCCCAACAAGAACAGGTGACGGCATACTAAGAGACTATGTGTCTGCTTTGAATTCCAGTCAAGTTCTCTAAAAGAACGACATGTCCCCTCATTTGTAATACATTTGTTATGATTATCATAGCCATGTAATGTCCTCAGGTACTGGCAGTGTTGAGGCTGGCTGTGCCAAGTCTGTGACACTTTTTTTATGACACTCCATTAACTTGTGATACACTAAGAACTTGTCCTCCTGCTGTTTGTCAACAGAGCGGAGCAGCTCTCCAGCGTCCAATACACTCTCCCTAAAACAGCGGGCGGAGACAGGGCCGACTTCTGGAGGTTCCGTGGTCTTCGCAGCTCGAAGAGGAACCTGAGGAAGAGCAGAGAGGATCTCTCCTCCCAGCCAGTCCAAACAAAGTTCCCAGCTTATGAAAGAGTTGTACTGAGAGAGGGTGAGGAATTTGATCTTTGCTGTTCTGCTTTAAAGTCTGTTAATGTGAGAATACAATGATTCAGTTTTGTATTTATGTATTTGATTTTGTTCAGCTGGCTTCTTGAGACCGGTTGTAATTTTTGGGCCCATTGCTGATGTTGCTCGAGAAAAGCTCGCCAGAGAAGAGCCGGATCTGTTTGAGCTTGCAAGTATGTTTTTATGTGTCGTATTGCAAATTTATTGATGATGAAGATAACCACCAATTAATCTGCACTGAGAGATTTTTCTTCATAAATCTCTTGTACCAAATTTTCCAGAGAGTGAACCAAGAGATGCAGGAACAGACCAACGTAGTTCAGGAATCATCCGTCTTCACACCATCAAGCAGATTATTGATAGAGTGAGTATGCCTCCTTTTTTATCATATTTTGGATTATTTCACCACGGATATGATTTCTTCACCTCTCTCATTTCCTGTCTTTACCCCATGAAGGACAAACACGCTGTGCTGGACATCACCCCGAACGCTGTGGATAGGCTGAACTATGCTCAGTGGTATCCGATCGTAGTCTTCCTAAATCCAGATAATAAGCAGGGTGTGAAGAACATGAGGACCAGACTGTGTCCTGAGTCCAGGAAGAGCGCCAGGAAGCTCTATGAGCGAGCCATCAAACTGAGGAAGAATAACCACCACCTGTTCACCAGTGAGTGTGCACAGTGTTAAAACACAGCAAAATGTATATGTTTATTGTCTTTTTTTATAGTTTTTTTTATTGTAACACAAAATATTCTCTTATAGCCACCATCAACATGAACAACATGAACGACGGCTGGTACGGAGCTCTGAAAGAAACAATCCAGCAACAGCAGAACCAGTTGGTTTGGGTTTCAGAGGGCAAGGTGAGGAAAAGTGGCCAACTGGTTGATCTATTCCACTGCACTGAACATCATATGAGTCCTGCTAGTCTGACTTGGTGAGCCATCCGGTGACCGTTTCTCTCTGCTCTGCTCTGCTCTGCTCAGGCGGATGGCAATACAGAGGATGACTTGGACATCCACGATGACCGTCTTTCCTACCTGTCGGCGCCAGGCAGCGAATACTCCATGTATAGTACGGACAGCCGACACACTTCTGATTACGAGGACACAGACACAGAGGGTGGAGCATATACAGACCAGGAGCTTGATGAGACTCTGAATGACGAGGTGGGTCTGCCAACGGAGCCCGCCATCACCCGTTCTTCAGAGCCTGTGCGAGAAGACCCGCCTGTAATTCAGGACACCCCTGGTTACCCTGGATACCAGCACCCTATGCAGCCGGAACCATCAAGTCGCATAGACCCAGCCGGGTTCAAGATGGCTACACCGCAGCAGGTAAAGTTTGTATCTAGCTTTGCAGGCAGTCGACTGCAGGCTGTGCCTGTCAGAAATAAAGGCATGGCTAAATGTATGACTGCGGAGCAGAGGAATAGCTCCTTTGTGTTCAGCGTCTTGTCCTGACCTTTGTTAGATTAAATGTCCTTTGTTAAGTGATAAACATGTTTTAGAAGCTACTGGTATGTTATCTTTTCTGACCACATTTTGTAAGTACAAGCTCTGGCTGGTGTTAAACTGATTCAGTGTAAGGAGGACGATCATGGTGTTGGGTGAGCTGTGCCTTGTGTGACAGGGTGTGTTATAAATGTCTCTTAACAATACTTCACAGCAAGATGAAGCTGCTCTACCCATGTCCTCTTTGCCTCCATCGGTGGTAACGCCCCCTGCTGTTGAGCAGCCTGTACAGCTTGAGGGTTTGCACCTAGAGGAGCCACCTGCTGCAGCCGCAGCTCCTCAGGCTGACTCACTTAGCAGCCTCAGCCCTGCCCCTGAGCTTATTCCGCCCCTACCACCACCACACCAATCCCACCCGTCTGGACCGTCTGGTCCAGAACCAAAGGTACCCACTGTTTCACCAGCCACTCGGACCGGGCCTGGGCCCCAGCCTGCTGTTTTAACTGCCTGTCTTCTCGCACATGCTTTCCACTTGCTCTTTGCATGAAACGCCCACACTGTGTGACTCACTGATCCCACTGTGTGCCTCTGGCTCCCAGAGAAAATGTGTGACAGACTAGTCCACATGCACCACAGTGGGCTGGGAGACCAGAAGGACTGGTACATCTGAGTCTTTGACCAGGGTGAAGACATCCACAACCAGCCCTAACTGTTGCCTCTTACTTCCTTTGCATGGCTCCTAATGGTTTTTGGGTTCCTTTCAGCTTTTAATCTCCTCTGTAGATGAACAATAGTGGCACTTGCGGTGGCATTGTAGTGGTAGATGTGTGGTTTGTTGTAGTGCCAGTAGTTTGACATTGCATTAGATGCAAACTGAATGTTGGTTGCATGATGAACGCTAACCTGCAGACAGTACTCTTGGTCATGATTTCCATCAAGCAATTCTCCCTATGGAAAAACAAACTTACATCATCGCACTGCATTATGTCTTCTGTTAAATTGTTTCCCTGAGTAGATGCCAACAAATCAACCTTCTTCCATAGGAAGTACTCTAACTAGATTTGCTGTCTACAGGCTACACATCATATGTTTGAAATGAGGCCTTTCAGAAATGGGAAAATTTCTTGTTGGGTCACAATTTATGAGACATGTTGGTGTTTTAAATCCAGATGTGTTTATTATCATCATTCTTGAAAGGCATCTTGTCAAACAGGCATTCAGGTCTGTTTCTGAGTAATGGATTAAGATTTGCTTGTGTATTTGCACTTTGACTTGATGTTTGTTGAATTACTCTTCACTCAGATTTTTCTAAACTGTTTAACCTTCTTAATTTTCTCAAGCTTTCGGTTTGTTTCTCCGCATTGACTTTAATCTTAAAGTTATTCTTAATCTGATGTTGGGAAAACACTTTCCCCTGACAGCTTTCTTTCCTGCAACATGGTTTGTTCTTTTAAGTTCAAAGTAATGAGGGGATGGATGTATTCATTTAGTGTTGTTTCTTCACAGATGTATAAAAAAGAGCTGTACAACATGGAGGACCCTGTGCGAATCAACCACGGTCTGAAGCAGTCTATGAGCTACTGTCACCAGCCGCCGTACCAGGACAAACAGCCATACCGTGAATACGACCACCCGCCTTACGGATACGATGGAGGTGGCTACACAGAACCAAAGCCTCACAACTCTGACTCTCACCCGCACTACGACAACCGTGTGCCTCATTACAACGAACAGTGGCCCCCCTATGACCAGCAGACCTCGTCCTCCCAGCCCACGGGGTACCAGACGAGCGACCAGCAACCCATGGGCTACAGCCCCCATTCCCCCTACGAGGATGGACCAGGGAGGGACTACAGCCCCCCTCAGCCACGCTATGATGAGGCCTCACCAGTGGGCTACGATGGCAGACCACGCCACAGTAAACCTGGGCCCATTCGTTATGATGAGCCCCCACCCCCGCCCCCAGCAAGCTACGACGCCCGCTCTCCTTACGAGGCAGAACCTCACACTTTTCCCATTAACTCTCCTCGATCACCGGAGCCTCCCAAACAGTATTACGGCGACTCTGGTCTCAGGCCCACCTATATTCCCGGGCCTCAAAACCGGGGCTATAAGCCAGGGATGCACGAGCCCATAAACTCTGAACCCACCATTCCCCCTCCTAAACCAGAGGCACTGCCCTCCCCAAGTGAGCCAGCGATCACTCCAGGCTCCAAACCCCTCCCTCCCCTGCCCAGGGACGACCTGGACGACGACCCGGCCATGAAACCACAGTCGGTGCTCAACAGAGTCAAGATGTTTGAGAATAAACGGTCTGTTTCTATGGACAGGGCTAAAGAGGGAGGAGAGTCGGCAGCACCCAAGGTACGTTGCTCACAGAGATGCACTTCTGTCACATGAAGAGGTCAAACATTTGTGACTGTAATTTGGCTGGTAGACAAAAGACAAATCAACCTAATGTTTATAAACATGACTGAAGAAATATACTGTAGTAAGAGCACTTAACGGCGTTTTCAAACTAAAACATCTCCGTCCACACAAACACTATCAAGCCTGGAAAAGCCTATCACTCGCGTACACTGGGAATGAGGCTCTTAAACTCTGCAGTCGTATGGAATCTGTTGTAGCAAAGATGATATGTTTACAAACAAAAATGTAGTAAGGATTCAACCCAAGTCACATGAGTTACTTAACAGACAATAGAAGGACTTTCAAAGATGTAGAAAGATGAAAACACCAATAACCTACTGAACAAAATCTAATACAACCAACCTGGGTATGTGGGTCATATTAGGATAAATGTCAGATATTTATAGTCTACAAATATCTGAAAAGTTTGTCCTTTAGTACTTAGATAACCAATGTTTGAAATCAACACAAGATAACAAACTAACAGAGACTCCTTTCAGAGTCCTTTCTGCAGATATCAAAAAACTGAACACCAAAGGAGTTGAAAATGCAAACTTGTTTTTCTAAAAGATAAATGTTGGTCTTTGTCAGCCACCATACAGTGTATGCAATTACCTAATGTGAATGAAAACCTGGAAACTCTCTTTGTTTCACAGCCTGCAGATGTTCCTAAACCAGTGAGTGCACCAGGCCCAGTCCCCAAAGCCAATTCCCTCAGCAACCTGGAGCAGGAGAAGTCCACCTTTAGGTATGTAGTCCCCATTACTGCACCCTAGGCTGCAGAGTAGCTGGGTGAAGTGGCAACTCTTAAGATCCTTGCAAAGGCATCTTGGAATTAATGTATTGTTGTTTGAGCACCATCTAGTGGAGTTAAGTCACTGTGCAGCCAGTGCTCTCTGCAGTACTTTACAAATGCAAAAGTGTGTTCTAAAAGAAAGGGACTCGACCCAAACCTGCTGTCTCTCTGCTGTGAAAACCTCTGCAGCTGTTTTCATGTCTCTTTCGGCTTCGTCTGCAGGGCTCCTGAGCCACAGAAGCCCCACACTAAACCTCTGGATGATGTAATGCGGTCCAACCACTATGACCCAGATGAGGATGAAGAGTACTATAGGAAGCAGTTGTCCTACTTTGATCGCCGAAGCTTTGACAGCAAAGCCATGGGCCAGCCTGCCCCTGGCATCAACCGCTTCCACGATCTGCCCAAACCAGCTCAACTGTCCTACCCGTACAACAGGTAGAACCACTCAACTCATGCCCGCAGTGCTCCGTGCACAGTAGCTGCAGCATTGGTATAGTTTCGATTTCATGTATCGTTTGTGTCTTTCTGCCGCAGAGTCGAGTCTGTTGAGAAGGTGAGTCCAGTGGAGAAAAGATACGAACCCCTGCCCCAGATCAGCCCCTCCTCTCAGTATGGACCCCCAGCCTCAGCCATCCCACCCAACACACTGCCCAAACTCAGCCCCTGTGACGGTAAGCTCTCGTGTTTTCTGCCTGCCTCTTGAACCCTTTTACGATGTAAGCAGGAAATTAAAAGTGGAATATATTTTATAGTCTAATAATTCGTACAGGGAAAGTTAAGTTACCTCATATATCAGCATGAAGCAGGTCAATAACTTTCCAGTCTCATGTACGTCATGTTTCGATTGATTACTGGGATGTTCACTCAGGCCTTCCCATGAGGCGCTAACATGCATGAGACAACAGGATTATGACCAGAGTTCAAATAAACATCATCGGTTGCATTACTTACAAGGGATTATAGTACTTGTACTTTCAGTTGGAGAAAAGAACTGGCAAATTCATTAAAATTCCTTATAATCTTGAGTCACTTCCCCAACATTACTGTTTTATTGTGCTTACTGTTAATAATATAAAAGCATTATCTGAACTTCTCATTTGCTAAGATATAATATTTTGCCAAAGTCTGTATTTAAGTGCTTGTATCATCCGCTTCACATTTCCAGCAAACTCCATACCCGAACCGTTGACTTCACCCAACCCCAAACCTGAGCTGTCGGCTCTCAGGCCGGCCAGCAGGGAGGAACCCTCACATGGTGGCTACCTGCCCCCAAGGGGCATCCCTGACAAACCAGTCAACGGCACTGATGCAGCTCCCCCAAAGACACTTGGTGCTCCAGCTACAACTAGCTACAACCGCTACGTCCCAAAGCCTTACACCAGTGCAGCGAGGCCCTTTGAGCGCAAGTTCGAGAGCCCCAAGTTCAACCACAACCTGCTGCCCAACGACACACAGGTGAAGACAGAACTCCTCAGCAAGACCAGCGTGGTCAGCGGCGGCGGCGGGAAGCCTCAGCTGTCACCACAGCCCCTGGATCACGACAGCGGGCTGGACACCTTCACACGCACCATGGACAACAGGCCCAAATACCAGCACAATAACATCAACGCCATCCCCAGGGCCATCCCTGTAAGGTAAGACGATCATAAAGCTTCCCATCCCGCAGCAGCAGTACGCTCCCTGAGGTTTAGCACTGAGACGCATTTCTCTCATGTCTTCTGCTGTTGTGACTGATGATGATGATGATGATAACTTCTGTTCCTCAGCCCCAACGCATTGGACGATGACGATGAAGACGAAGGGCACACGGTGGTGGCCACCGCCCGCGGGATCTTCAACTGTAATGGTGGAGTGCTGAGCTCCATCGAGACGGGCGTCAGCATCATCATCCCTCAAGGTGCCATCCCTGAGAACGTGGAGCAGGAGATTTACTTCAAGGTGTGCCGGGACAACAGCATCCTGCCCCCCCTCGACAAGGAGAAAGGTCAGTACTGCACAGCCATACAAAGTGACTTAATATCCTGAATATGTATAATGATATTTCTGAACCTGTATTCCAGAGGTCTGTCAAGCTTCTGACACCAGTCACCAGACCCAAGTTCACAACTCAAAGTAAAAGTAAAAAGTAAAAATAAAGATCACGCTCAATATAAGGTATTGCAGCAATAAAACAAACTTGCTAAAGAGGAAGTGATATTGTTGCTGCTAGTTGCTGACCACTGCTGTTATTTATTAGAGGATGTACAAGAGGACATGTTCAGGTCATGAGTCAGTGTTTAGGCACACTGCCACTGCCACATTCAACCCTGCACATCCTCGGGTCATTAAGACACACAAACCAAGTGTGAAGCTGATGAGATAAATGTGAGATATGTTTTCCTACAGAGACAGAGACATTTGTGGTTGTCGCTAGATTAGTAGATTGTCGACAAACTACAGTACACTTCACATGGGTGAGCCAAACACTGGCATTACTTCTTCTGCACATCGTCTTCCCCTCTCTTCTCTCCATTCCCTTCTCTGTCTCATCAAATAAAGCAGAAATTTGTATTTATGATGAGCAGAGTGAATATACAAGGTTGTGTTAATACACTATTGAGTTCCACCTCAAGCAGTTGCACATGGAATAACATCCATGTTTGTATATCTTAGCGACAGGGGGGTGTACTTATGTGATTAACCAGACAAGTCAGTTTGCAGTTTAATTCTCATTCACTGGGATGTGTCTGGCAGCAGCCTCCATTTTTGCCTCTTGACTGGCTAATAGATAATCCTGTGTGCTCATTAATTCCTGCTTGTTTAATTTGTGGAATTAAAATGTCCTGTGTCTGTGCAGGAGAAACGCTGCTAAGTCCGCTGGTGATGTGCGGCCCTCACGGACTCAAGTTCCTGAAGCCGGTGGAGCTGCGCTTACCTCACTGTGCGTCCATGACCCCTGATGGTTGGTCTTTTGCTCTAAAATCCTCCGACTCTTCGTCGGGTACGCTGTCCTCTCTCTGTCCTTTTGGGGTCTGTGGGCTGGCTTTGGTGATTAGAGAGGAGATTTTCTGAATCTTTTTTAATCATCTCATCTGTTTCCATATTCCCCCTCACTTCTTTATCGTGCATGACTTATTTGGACATCTAAAAAAAACTGTCGTTCAAACTAGTAAGGGATTGCTTGACTGATTTGATTAGATAAAGAATAAAACATTTTAAATGATAATGACCATAATTAAATTATCTTGGTCCAGCTCCTCATGATTTACTCCTTTTCTCATGAAATTACTATATGATATTAAACTGAATATCATATAGTAATTTATAGTTATTTTACAATTAGTTGATTGTGAAAACTCTGAAGATTATCTCTAACTTTTTAATTATTTATCGTCCCAGTTGTCAAATGCCAGTCAATTGTTTTGAAAACATTTATAGAAGACTCACGGTTTATTTTTTCATTTCTGGTTTTACAAAATTCATCTTTTTAATAATGGTTTGGCAAAGCTTCACAATTGCCTTTACATGTGTTCCGTGACCATGATTTAATTTATTAAGTTTAAAGTAAAGATTATCAGGTAAAATGTAGCAGTAATAAATGTACAAAACACCTGGTTAACTAATGTATGTTGTGTGATGATTTTATGCATGATTTAATGTAGGTTGTATCATGAATTCCTGTTGATGATAAAGTCACTGTGAGTTGATGTGATTAGTTAACACTTAAAGAATCACTGGACAACTAGAAGTCACTCTAGATCCAAGATTCCAGGATCAGTCCTCTGAATCATATCTCATCCTTCCACCAGTTTTGTGGCATCTATCCAGTAGTTTAAGTGTAATGCTGCTAACTATGAGAACATAACCTCCGTGGTGAAGGTCATGAATGTTAAATCAGTTTGTGCATTTGTTTGCACACCATCATGTGAGCTGGAATCCAGTTACAAGGGGCATTTCAGATGTATGTGTTTGATTAACCTCACAGTAGCTATGAGACGGAACCTATCCAGTACAGACTTATATTTACTATTGATAAAAAAAGTAATAATTTACAAATTGTTATCATGACATGATTCTGACTTAAGGTTCACGTACCAGCAAATTAACTAAATGCTCTCATGTGAACTCTCAATTCTTTCTCAGTCAAGGACCAGCTACAAGATAGAGACTATTCTCGGGATCCCCTCATGTTTGTCCCTTGGAATAATTTGACATTGCCTTTTTTATGCTTTTTTTACAGCATGCAACAAAAAGGAATGTCTTGGAAAAATAGTAGACTTTTGTATTTTAAATATTTTCACTATGTTAACACAGAACACCCATATATCATGATATGGCAGTTTGCCTCGGACCCCCGTTTGAGAAGCACTGTAATAGATCCCTCCTCTGCTTGAGCATTACACCCCTTGCATCACTTCAGGGTTCAGAATGAACTTCTGCATTTTGTTTTACGTTCAATACCTTATTAAGAACAGACACTATACAATTGTTCCTTATAGACGCCGATCATATGTGTTAGTCTGAAATGGAACTGGATTCCAACTCGCTCACTGGCACATAGGTTAATGTATGAGATAACTAATGAGGCAACATTAATTTAAGTAACAATCCATTAAGCATTTAACTCGTCTCATTAACTCACGCTGAGCAACAGGAATTCACAACACATCCTGTTTCCAGATCAGCATTAAATCATCAGTCGTTCTTAATGAAGAACGGAAAAATCTCTTGTTCTGTTGTGAGCTTCTACTGTTTCCTGAGTTTGAAGATGAAGGTTCTCCAGCAGCTGACATCCCGTCTCTCTTTATTCCTGCAGGTGATCCCAAAACCTGGCAGAACAAATCTCTCCCGGGAGACCCCAACTACCTGGTGGGTGCAAACTGTGTATCTGTGCTCATTGACCACTTCTGAAGAGGGCGACAGCTGGCCTGTTACTGAATGTGATGAACTGGGGGCCTCCGCTGCCCGGCCGTGCTCCCTGAAACGTGGCGGGGGGGGCACAGTGCTCAATGAAGTATGAACTCGGTACTCTCATGTTGTTTACTGTGCCCAAAACAAAAAAACAAAAAAAAGAGAGTCACACAAGGAGAGTCGGAGGAGTCCAGCATCTCCAAGGCTGCACTCTCGTTTTTTTCTTTTTTCTCTTTCTTTTTTTGGTGCTTTCAAGGCTTGCAAAAAATAAACGATAACATGAAGTTATTTAAACAAAGGAACTGAAGTTGGAATGCATGACCAGTGCACAGACTGAATACTCTCATTTTGACATTTTTAGCTAATTTTGTAAAAGGGTCCGAGCAGTGCAAGAAAAAAAGGAGAATTTTGGAAACTTGTTTAATATTGCAATGGGATTTTTTGCGTACTGTAAGAAGAAAAAAATATAACACAACACTCACAAACAGCAAAGTTGGTATATGCAAAACTTTTGTTTGCGAGTTTGTGGTCATGCGTTTCACTCTCGAAGGATCTTGGTGGACTTGAGAAATGCTGAGCCTGACGCACGAAGGAAGAAGAAGTAGGCATCATAAATATAAAAAATATATAATAATAATAATGAAGAATGAAGGTTAAGTATTAGTATCAGATGCCCGTCACTTCTGGCGGGGCTCTCTGTTTAAACTGATGTTTTGTAGCAAACGTTTTACCGTAGATAAATATACTGACTTGATTTTACAAACTCCTGCTGTCTAGAGATCTATGCATGTGCTATGACTCAGGTCCAGAAGCCTGTTACTACTAAGTTCAACACATGGAAATCCCATCGTACACTGCAAGCAGTGATGCCTTATCTGCATATTAACTTTTCAGTGACACATTCGAACATCGGGTCCTTCGCTAAGAGCGTCACTACAGAAGAAAACATTGTCTCTCTGCATTTTCTCATAACCAGTGAACTTGGATTTAGCACACGAGAATAATTGAGGCTGATAAAAAGGTATGCTTTCTTTTACTGCTATGCATATGAAGTCTGAGGAAAAACAAAAACCTAGAAGATGTTTAAAATTGTGGCTGTACATATTGCTAGCATATGGCCTTGGTTCTCTGTAAATTGACTTTTGTACATCTTTGTTATTTTGTATAAAAGAGAAAAGGTTTGTTTAAAAAAGACAAAGCGGTTACATTGGTTATGTTTGTATTCTGGTTATACCCCTGAGCCTTGGAACTGACATAAGCAGTAATAAGTCCGACTTTTTTACCAACATATACACACACTACTTAAGGCATTTTTAACAGTCAGAAAAAGTTTTTATTCTTATTTACAAAATAGAGAAGTGCTTGGTTTAAATGATTTTAAAAGATGTACTTGAGGGGGTCTGCTGTGAAGAGTGGTCCCTTCCTTTATTTGTGATACTGGATGCTGTATTGTGTGCCCTGAAATGTATTTTTGTACTAATAGACAATTTATTATGGCACATCAGTACTATTTTCTTTTGATATAATAACACTGCTTCAACCCAACACTAGTTTATTTTCCTGTGTGGCTGACATTCTTTTTATTTATTTGGATTTCTCTTCGGTTCAACTTTTGTTTTGTTGGTTTCCTTTGCGACACATTTCTAAGTATACCACTGTATTAATAAATAAATTCATTTTTAAAGTAACTGCTAGTCGGACTCCAGTTTTGTGCTTTGCTCCAGACTTCAAGGAGCTTTGTTTCTGAAAAGTTCTAGTGTTGCAATACGTAGAAGATTTAAAGAATTTCCTCTCAACAGTTATTCACAATCTCACACATCTCAGCCATAAAGAAAAATTTGTAATTGAGCGGAGCAGTGAGGGGGACTTTAAGAAGCTTAAGAGTTTTATTAATTAAGACTTATTACTCTGCCAGCAGTTTTTAAATAAATATTCTAGCAATCACCTGTGCGTGAAGAATCCTGTGTGTGCTGAAATCTGCCCTCTCACTGTCAGACTACAACACACTCGCACACCACCGCTTTGTGCACACACACTCCTCACTGGTGCAGAGGGACTCAGGCACTATTTCTCTCCTACGCCTCTTGTGTTTGTGCTTCAACACAAGATCCTGATCTTCCTCTTAAAATGGTTGGACACTCGTCAGCTGAGTTAACAGTAAACACCGGTCGTCTGTGGAGTTGAGTTTTCCGCTTCTTTTTCTGGTCATGGTCGAAGTCATCTAATGCTCCTGCTTATTGTCATCACAAAGAGACTAAGTATTGAAATTAGCAGTAAGGTAAACAAATGTAAGTATATTTAAAAACTAGAATAACCCTCAGTAGAGCACATACCAACACCAAGGCCTAACAAGCTGCACTTTATCTCACACACTCATGGATATCATTTCTGATACATTTTTGAACACCCCTTCCTTTTTTTAAAAAAGAGAAGGGAAATATTTACTGGTCGCCTGAAGTGTTTAATATATTCAACACAAATGTTCATTAAATACATGACACTATTCATGATGACACATTGATTAGCTCACATTCACTGCCCATTATCCCAAAGTTACTATTATTGTTTGATCGGCCAATCACACCTTTAAGAAGAATGTGTCCCACCTAGCAACAGACCTGACCACACCCACTCCCTAAACGAAAACTGTCAGAGGAGTTTCCTAAGTCACTCCTGAGCCTGGACGCCTTGATCGAAAGGTTTGGCTCAGTCAAGAGTGTGCTCAATGTGTGTGTGTGTGTGTGTGTGTGTGTGTGTGTGTGTGTGTGTGTGTGCACAGCCCCAGATGTTTTACATAGTAGCACACCCAGACTGTTTTTTCTGCCAAATTCCAAATAGGATTCCTCTGTGTGTTCAGAAGTTGGCGCCTGTATCAACAGTTTGCAGTGACTGATTTATGTTTTTTTTACCGTTCACAGCGGCTTCATTAAAACATTCAACATGTGCATTTAGTGAACTGAGCAAAACTTTAATCCAACGCAGACGATCTTCATTTAAACATGAGGCATCCCATCGGTTCCCTAACCACAACTTCTCTTCTGTAAAAACAACTTTCCTTGTGTCTTTTTGAAATGACCTCATCCTCTTCAGTGGCAATGTTGAATCAAAAATGTGTTCTTTTCTCTAAGATTACCTAAAATAAATGGGTTTTCAACAAAAAATGTTCATTTATTACATTTAAACTATAATTCACAATGTAACAATACAAGTCTTTCCTGAATCAAAAGTTTAATGAACGGACAAAATCACTGATATATGAGCTACTGAGACATAGGCTGTTCCCGTCACAAACTCAGCAGAGCACATGCGTCCGCCGAGGCCGAACAGTCCCTTTATTCAATCAAGCTGAGAGAGAATTTCACACACTCATAGATGATTGTTCACTAAATAAACCTGATTGTTTTCATCAAGATTAATTGTTCCCTAGGAAATCAGTGGAAATGACCCATACCTCATCCTTCCACCAGGTTTCATGGTTCTCTGTCTAGTAGATATTTTGTAATACTGCTAACTAACAAACACAGAGAAACAAGTGAAGAAACAAAAAGCAAAAGTAATTTTTAAGTGATGTTAAATTCAGTGTCCGACGGCCAAAAAATGAACTTGTTGGCCATGTGACCAGGCTCGTGACAAAGTCTGAGTGTAGTTTTATCTGAAAGGTCGTGTGGGTCAGTCACCGTCATACAGCTGCTCTGTTCACATGTGTGCTAACAGGAGCACAGCAGCAGCAGCTTATAGATTAACAACAGAAAGAAAAGACCCAGACTTTCATGATACGAGTGTACAAAGTGTAGGTTGACAGTTTGAGCTGCTAATCACACAATCGCACAATCTGACAGAGGAATGACAGTGGCTGTTTGTAACTTCAGTACCATGGTACACTGATAAACCCACACTGATCATATGTGATTAAGGTAAGTTTAAGAAATCCAAATAGCTGATCTAAATTAGTTTCTTAAATATTAGTGTGTCCTCAGTCTGATGCAAAAAGCTTGAGATAATCATTAATAAATTCCATGTCGTGGAAGACATTTACATACAGAGATGAATCGTAGTTGAGTTAATTTAAAAAGTGTCTCTTCACATTATGACAATGATGACGTGACGTTTCAAAGTCAGCCCCTGAGATTAGTTGATCGCGATAAAGGTCCAAGAGTAAACTGTTAAATCTTTTGCAAACGGCGACAGGTCATGTTCGCATTAGAGTTTGATTTCCTTCGACGCTATCGCTCTGTTGATCTCCTCCGTCAGCGGGACGTAGCTCTTTCTCTCAGGATCCAGGAAGTACAGACGATCTGTGATTTGAGCCGGGTCGAATCCTTCCTGCACCAAGGTCACTTTCCTCATCTTGAACGTCCCCGTCATCTCCAGGCAGGGCTACAACAACGAAAAATTGAGGAGGTTAGAAGCGTTTCAGTCCAACTTCAGTTTCTGAGCAACACGAGGGACGCACCATGAATCCTGACCCGACTTCAGTGTTTTCCCTACACTCACAGCTCACTCAATAACTTCCTGTCCTCATGTGAACACATTAGCTGCTTTCACACATGCACTGAACTCTGGGGAATTTCCAGATTTCTCTGTTTTTAAGAATCCCCTGCTGCGTTGTTCATGTGAGAAAGAACTCAGGAGAAAGTCCGGATCAATATGTGCGGACCTCCAGCCTAGTGCATTATAATTCACCCATAATTTATTTGATAGGAATTTGACAATAAATATTAATTCAAATTTAAACCATTCCAATATGAATAGTAAACCTTTAAAAATAATGTCTAGCATCTTTTTAAGTATAAAATTTCCATGGAGACAATGAAGCAGCTTGTATATTTCCTGAGAGGCTAAATCTGAGGCTAAAATGATGTGAATACTGTAAGGGAAATATAACAGTTGACCATAATAATCATGTTTATTTCCGCTTTTGATTGATCATGATTGAATCTCTAGACACAGTAAACCTGATTTTCTGTGTCATAATGTAACCTTTATCATGCTGCCTCTTGTACTACTGAATGCATATTGGCCTGATTGCTAGACTAGGCATTGTTGTATTCATGTGATCAAAGGATCTCAACCTTTCCTGTTTAACAAACCCCCTCCAGAGTGGGAGGGGTTAGCCGAATGTATATAAGAACTGAACTGTTTTCTATCTGGGTGCATATTACAAACTAAACCCTGTGGTATGCACCATGCTCGAGCATTAAAGGTGATGATACTGTAAGAGTTGTTTGAGACTCGTTTCTTCGTTGGTAGTGGGATTGTAGAAATTGCCACGACAATACACAGGAAAAGTTAACCCAGACTCATCGTACATTCTGATCAACTCAGAGCTTAGCAGTAAGAGTATATTATATTAGAAATTCTACGCCGTGTCTCAGGAGGACGCAAGACCCAGAGATTGTGCGGACTTTCTCTGCCTGGAGCCAATGTGATCTCTGCAGTAGAATGAAGACGTTACAGTCCAGACCCAGTTCTGTTGAGTTCCTCTGCAGGTCATGTTGAAAGCTGCTTTAGTGAGCTAGTCTGGTTAGAGGAAGCAACTTGAACTGAGCTTTCACGTGTAGTTGCATATAGATGATCAAGATCAAGAAGAAGCCAATAAGCAGCAGTAATTAAATATATATATCGATTTTCATTTTACCTGAATTCTGATGAATCGAGGTCTGGCGTATCCTGGGAGGTTGTCGACCACCTGCTTGTAGACGTCTGAGCAGTCAAAATCTTCTCCTTCCTTCAAAGTGACAGCCGCCATACCGATTCGACCTTCATGACCTTATCAGTGTTTGATTCACAAACAGGAAATCTTGTTAATGTATCGTTCATTTATTTATGATTACCTTCAACTTAAGAGACACATTTCTACAGAACATGAGTGTTCTTTTACCTTTAACTTCAACACCATAGACGTTTGCTTCAAAAATGCAATGAGCCTTTGTGAGATTGTCTGCGACCTCTGATGTGGCAACGTTCTCTCCTTTCCATCTGTAATAAAGGCACAGAGAAAATGTTTCTTCAAATAAACAGCATGTTGAAACAGCAGTGTTGCAACTCGGACACATGATCAATGATGAATCCAGGGTCTTTGGTCATTTTGAATCATTACCATACCCATGACTTCCTTATTGGTACTGAACTGAGACAAACTGTGAATATATCTTATTGTGCTGGGTATGAAAAATTGGCTGAGTAGTCTAAACTTAGACATTTTCCAAATCTTGAATTAAAATGCTGTAATCCAATTATGTCTATTATCTGTAAAAACAATAACAAAAGATGAATTGTTACTTTAAAATTGTATGTAGCAATGATGCATTATCCCTAAAAGGACTGTCCACACTGAGCGGTCCAACCAAACAGAAAATGAATCTGAAATGTCCCTTCTGGTGCGTGGCCCTCTCACTAGAATAATGTGGACATCATCAGTGACATCACACCAAGTGCAATTTAAAATAAATAGGGGGATAGGGTCTTGAGATTTTCGTCTAAAACACATTTTATAGTCAGGACTACATTTCCTCTGCACCTCAGTCAATCGGATGAATGGATGTCGATAAATTCAAAATTAAAGGAGTCGGCCAGAGAGAAGGATTTTTCTGTTTTGTAAAATAGATTTGTTAAAAACAGGATCATCCTTTAAGAAAACCAAAGCAAAAAAACAGATCGATAAGTACCTAAATCGATAAACATACCTGAAAGTGTCACCGACTCGATCCTGGAAGTACACAAAGTTCTCGTGGTCAAACCGGAGCAGATCCCCCGTGTTGAAGTACATGTCGCCCTTTTTCATAACGTTGTGGAGCCTCTTCTTCTCGTTCTGTTTCTGGTTACCAGCGTATCCAATGAAGGGAGACCTCTGAGTTATCTTTCCCACCAAAAGTCCTGTCTCACCTGATAAGGAGATACAGGAAAAATAGTCATCAGAAATTTCCATAGAGCCACAGTGACCTCATGAAGTGGCACACCAGGAATCCAAAGGGTTAGTGTGAGAGTGGGATGTCCACTCACCTCTGGCTGCTTCGATGCACAGACCCTCAGAGTTCCTGACAGGCTCCTCGTTCTCAATGTCAAACTTGATCAAAGTGTAGGGGAAGAATAACTAAGAGAGAACAGAGACAAAATTCATCAAAATTTTAAATTATAGTGAAAATCCTTGCATTTGATTTAATAGTTGATTAAGTTTTGCTTTGCTTAACAAGAGTCTACAGTGATGTCGCTCTGAGGCTCTTTTGAGCGAAATGCTAATGCTAGCATGTCCAAAATAAAAAGGCTAACGTTTAGAGGGAATAATTCTCTGCATCTTAGCCCACATTTGCTAATGAAGCTAGTGCTCAACATGAAGAACAGCTGCTGTTGGGAATATCATCTCTATTGCAGGTTTAATCCAAACTAACAGACGTTTAAATTAAAAACATTGTTTAAAATTTTTTAGAAATTAATGTATAAACACAGTGTTCAGTATGGAGTGTGGCCCTCAAACAATGTTGGTCAGTGGCCCTAGATAAGAAAAAGGTTCAACCCGGGTCCCCTGTGCTAAAGTCAGAGATTACCAGTATCATTGCAATTCATCCTAAGGGGAACATGGATTTCTGGACTAAATTCATTAAGAGTCAGAGGAAGTTGTTAGGCTTCATCCTCTTGGGACCTTGAATGTCTATTTAGTGTCAATCCATCCGGTATTGTTGAAACATATCAGCCTGAGAGACGGACAGTGACCGTCCCTGAAGCCACATGACCACCATGACTAACTTACCGTGTGGACAAAATTGAGTCGCCCCACCGCTCCGATCTTGGACGTGTAGTTGATGAAGCCGATGTTTCCCTCTGTGGCAGCGTACAACTCTCTGACTTGAATGGCACCGAAGCGATTCAGGAACTCCGACCAAATGTCTTCCCGGACTCCGTTCCCGATGGCGATCTTCACTTTGTGGTCCTTGTCGTTGTCCCTCTGCAAACAGTGGCATCACTTCTGATTAGTAAGAGACACAATTAAAACAGGTGGTGATTTATGTAACCTCAAGTTGGCCCCGTTACCTTGGGCGTGTTGCAGAGGTAGCGCATTGTTTCACCGATGTACTGCACTACCGTCACGTTATATTTCCTGCAGTCGTCCCAGAACTGAGAGGCAGAGAACTTTCTCTTCAGAATCACGGTCATACCTGCAGCAGACATGACGTCACGCAGATTATACAGCTTTTATCTCACTGCGAACACAATCACCTTTTTCAAAGCCTAAATTCAGCCGTGTAAATTATTTTATTCTTCTTCTCATGAGACGATCAGATCACTACCTCTCTCAATGGCTCCTGACATCCCGATGAGGAAGCCTGCGCTGTGATACAGAGGAAGATTGATGTAGAAGATGTCGTCTGCGGTGATCCCGCACGCTGCCTGGATGAAGGAGGCGGCCCAAACCCTCTCATGGGTGACAACCGCTGCTTTGGGTGAACCTGCGAAGGTAAAAGAACAATTAAACATCTCTGGGTTTTGAATGCAACAAATAGAGGGATCTGTTTTTACAGTTTCAAAACATCTATACATAGATGAACCCACTCCTTCAGTGTGACCCACCTTTCTGCTGTTCATTCACTGTACTGGGTATATCTTTTAACTTTTTCTATTCAATTTACTCTAAGAGCAGGCGATAACCGTGAGAGTCACAAACTCCTCTGCATCAGGTTTTGGTTGTGCACAGTTAGTTTCTTCTGGGCTTAAAAGGGGAAAGAAAAAGATGACCCCGGCCGCACTCTAATGCACAGCACCAAACAGTGAAAGTTAACAACTAGCCGGTGAATGTGGTGGAGCATTCAGCCGCTAAAGAGCAACATATTTCAAGCCGGAGTTGTTGTTGGTGGCAAGAAACAAGAATCCAAATACACACTGATATCGCTCCTCGTCTGCTGGATGTGTAAATAACTAAATAACACGTTCAACATGTCCGTAATAACGTGATAAATGGCCACAGCAATCAAATTAACCAAAGACAACAAAGAAACATCTATATGTGTTGCGCTGACTGTGGCCATCATTTCAAAGTGTTTCATATAGAATTTTTGTAATTGTGAACGTCACTTTAACATCACAGGATTATCAGAGTGCGTACATCAAACCCACACAGTAGGAGTTATAAAGTGTACAAATATTGTGTAAACCAAACATTACTTTGGTTTGATTGAGACATCTGTTGCATGTTTGCCTCCTTACTCTTTTACTGGAGATAGAGCGGTTCGTCCACTTAGCAGAAGGTCGGTGGTTCAATCCCCATCCCCCCATTACATCCTGAACCTGCCCCTGATGGCTCTGATGTGACTGTGTGAGTGATGTGTGATAAAGAAAGTGTTGCACATAGATTCACTGTATGGAAAGTGCTTTGACTGGTCACTAAAAATATATAAATACAGACTATTTATAATTTTCTATTTGGTTAAATAGATGCATGATTTCTAACAGTGTGTGGGGGGAGATTGAGTCCTGCTCTAACAATCCAGCATCAGAGTTTCCCCGTGGAGTTTATGACCACTAGTCGAGCTATGAAGCAGCTTTTTATGAGTGGGTCCCCATTCAGTTTGTGTTGAGCACAATGACACATTATGCAAAAAGAAATGCAGACATTTTCTTATTTGTTGTGTTTTCAGACAAAGTATCCTGGTGTACCTGTGGTGCCTGAGGTGTAGATGTACAGAGCTGTGCTCTTTATATTGACATTGGCTCTGAGGTCCCTGGACAGAGGCTGGTCTGAGGCCTGGGAGATCTTGTCAGACAAAGACTGTATGCCCTGGACATGGCAGCTGTCCGACAGCATATACACACTGATCCCCTGCTCCCTGAGGGTCGGTAGAACCTCCTCCACAGCGTCCTGCAGCTCTGCAAACATAGAAAAGCCTTCAGCTCCATTCTTATATGTCGGAGCGCTGTGTTGCACAATCCTGCACATGTATGCCTGCATCACGTTACCTCGGGTCCCACTGGGATACGAGCACATGGTGCTGGCAGCTCAGCTCAAATGCATTTTTCAGTAGTAAAACTCCATGAGCCATAGCGAGTGTGGAAAACTGGAGTCCTGAGAGCAATGTTTCCTCAAATAACCTCGATCTGCAAGAGTGAATGTGGAGCACACTGACTGAGTCCTGGCAGGAGGTGAAGGGATTAAAACTAAAAACCTCTTTACTGGTCTACATTCTTCTTTGCTACTTTACAATAACACGGCTCAGGTTGGTTTTTAACCTGAACTCGAAACGCAGCAGAAAAAGGAGTATATTTAAATTGTATATTTATTTATATGTAAAATATTTACTTGTCAAGGAGAGACTGCAACAAGTTGGATTAAATCTGTGTATGACATATCTCCATGGAACAGGTATCTGCTGTGACTCATGTATATATTTTAAAGTTTCTAAAAAAACACAAAATAATAAATCCCTACAATCCAAAGGAATTTCAGTTTTTATCTGCTTTATTCGACACTTTACTTCTCACTTCTGGTTCAGACTAAAATAAAGAAATCATTAACAGCCTTTCCGCAGAGTTGTTCATGAAGTCTAATCAGCACTGCTGCAGTTACCTTCATAAACACATAACATGCTATATGAACAGATATAACATATACTAAAAACATACATGTAATTACACACAGGTAACAGATAAATGAAACCAGACATGTCTTATCTTCGGTCGAACAATACGATCTTTCAGTCTGAAATGTGCACAAGGGCCCAAATAGACCCATATACATATATAAATTATTTTATAACCTTTTGTTTTATTGTCTTGTCTACCTCAGTCTGGTTATCAGCTGCTGTAACAAGTGAATATTCCTGGCGTGGGATCAACCAAGTTTTATCTGATCTTGTTCCTTCAAATTAAGTTTTAACAGAAATACATAAACTCTATTCTAAAACCAGGGGATTCATAAAATGTCTGAATACTACAAATAATTCAACTGATCTATAAAAATCATTGATCAGTTATTTCTAAAACTCTTTGCTCATAAGTTGCATAACAGTTTCTATCTGATCCTCTGGGGTCAAAGAAGTTTTTCTACTTTCAAAGAATTGGTCACCAGTTACTGAGGGTTCCTTGAACTCAAACACTTCACCCACCCGTCCATCAGCATAGTGGTGAGTGGATAATGAGTGAAGTTTCCCAGAGCAAATTAAAGATGCATCATAATAACTGACCCCCCCTCCGGACCCCTGGCCCTCTGTCCTGCGGCCCTGGCCCTGGTCTCTCTCCTACCTGGGGACGTGATGATGACCCTGGCCCCAGAGCAGGAGAAGCAGTGCAGCAGGGACGTGGACCGGATGTTGAAGTTCAGCAGGGCTGAGGGACACCCCAGTTTGGACAAGCCGAGCCAGATCCACACGAAGCTGGGCTCGTTGGGCAGGAACAGGGCCACCGCGTCCCCCTCCTGCAGCCGGGCGGCCGCCTGCAGGGCGCGGGCCACCTGGTTGCTCCGCTTGTCCACATCTCCGTAAGAGAAGTCCCGTCCCTCGAAGCGCAGGAAGGTTTTCTCCGGGTGTCTCTTGACCGCGTCCAGGAAACAGTCCAAGATGCTGTAGAAACTCTTGCTCTTCTTGTACTTGATGAGCCGGACGCCGAGTCGGAGGCTCCGGAGGATGTACGTCAGGTCCGCGGCCCAGTACGGGAAAAGTGCTGTGATGACCGGCAGGGCGAGCAGAGCCAGGCCGGCCAGCACCGTGAACCACATGTACATGTTGCAGCTCTGCCAGTGAGCTGGCTCATGAGTGTGTGTGTGTGTTAGTGTGTGTGTGTGTGAGGGGGAGGAAACCCTGGATATTTGTGACAAAGTTCAGCAGCACCCCCCCGCTGACCCCTCCCTCATTCCGGACGGAGAGCGGGTGTTCGCCCCCTTTTTTTGCACTTCACTTCTTGCAGTGTTTGCCCGGTTCTCATGTTGTGTTGTTCACCTGCTGCTGGGGGGGGGGGGGGGGGTGAGCTCCTCCGCAGAGAGGAGACACGGAGGACAAGAGACAGACACGATGAGACAAACTCACCCCATCCACACTGACTTACTTACACCCGCGACACCTGCAGGCCAGAGAGAGAACTGCACTCGGTGTTGTTTTTTAGAAGGACGTCGTGAAGCGACAGCAGCAACCATTCTGATTTATGAGGACAGACACACACAGTCGTGTCTCCATGACTGCAGAGGACATTACATTGACTTACATTGAGTTTCTGGAGACTTATTCGAACCTTAACCATTGTTACTACTTACCTTACCTTAACTTTACCTTAATCTAACCTTAACCTTAGATTAAACTTAACCTTAAAACTTAAAACCAGGACCTCAGAGATGAAGTTTTGCATCAGTAGGACCAGACTGGTTTCCCAATGAAGTGTACTGGTCCTGTCAATGTCAGTGCTGGAAAAGGCCAGAAAAACAAGGGCAGGAAGGCACACACACACACACACACGCACGCACACACAGACACACACACGGCTCTTAATGTTCAGCTAAACCACAGAGAAAGCCAAGAAAAAGAACCACATATTTTACACTTAATACTTTATGTATTTAACCCGCTGGTTAATGAGGCTGCTCTCCATGTCTGAGCTGCTGTCAAACCAACATCTGGGTCAGCGTGCTCCCAAACAGAGGGTCATGGCTGTTGTGTCATGTTCAACCCTCTGTCGTGCTTTACAGACACAGATGAGGATTTGTGTTGAACATGACACAACAAACCAGTCCCGTGTGGTTATTTTAAGAAAGTCACACGAGTAATTAAACTCAACGTGTCATAAAGTCTGCAGGACTTAAAAAGTCGCCTTTCGACATTAGCATAGATTAATGAGCCCAAAATAACAGACTCTAATATTTGCAGGAAAAACATGAGGTATCAGTGGTGTCTGAAGTGTGAGTGTGTGAGAAATTAGTAATTTAGTCCACATTAATAATTCATTTCTTTTTAAATTTAAAGGGGACATTTTAGAGCATGTGATATCTTTATTTTAACTTTGACTTAGATATTCAGCTGTGTCTTGCAAAGCATGGGTTCAGATCTAATAAACAGTATAGGAGGAAAATAAGAGATAGTTTCATTGCTTTATTTGATTCTTTTAAGCACAAGAGGACATGTGTGACGGTGTTGGTCATGGTCATTTCTGTGTCAGATCATCGGCCCTCAGTAGAGGGAGGGACGTCACAGCAGACTCTCATACAAAGAGAGGTGTATTGTATCCAGGCCAGCGATGTCCCCTCCTACACTGACAACAGGCTCAACAGAGCACAATGCACCGAGAAGGGGCCGTTTTGTCAAGAGGCTCACAGCTCGGTTTTCTTCAACAGGAAAAACTTGCTTGTTGTTTCATCGGAAGCCAGATTGTGACTGCAGCAGTGTGTAAGTGTTCTGTATATATGTCACTCGCAGCTCAGTGCAACAGCATCAAATGTGTGATACAGAATCATGAGGGGATAGTTGTGAAATGATTACAGAGGTAGAAGAACAAACATGGCGTGAAGATAAATCACAACCCAGCATCTCTCAATGGTTTTTCCTAAATATAAAAGAATCTTTCATATTTTGATTTTCCCTGATGTCACTCCATTGAAGATGTCCAGGGTTAGTGGGATGTAATTCCTCTCTTTCTCATCCAGGAAGTAGAGTGGGTCTGTTATTAGATTTGGGTCGAAGCCCTCCTCCACCAGCTTCCCCTTCAAATACTTGAACGTGCCCGTTACCTTGATGGAACTCTGCAACAAAATGATTTAATTACATGAATTAGTAAATAAATCAAGCACTCAACACCACAGAAAGAATCCATCCACTTGTCCTATGAGCTGTAACTGGGTGAGGGGCGGGGTACTTTCTGGATGGGTCACCAGAGTATCACAGGGCGGACAAACATTTGAAAGGATTTTAAATGACTGAGGAAAATGCACCTGAATCCTGATAAACCGTGGTCGTGCGTAGGCTGGCAGGAAGTTTTCAACGTGTTTAAAAACATCTGCAGAGTCTAACTTCTGTCCGTCTCTTAAAGTGACAGCAGCCATCCCAGCCCTGCCCTCCTGACCTGTAACAGAACATTAAATCAAGATACACAAGAAATCAGTTTACTGTACTGATTTAATGTGCATAATCATACATAGTACATGTAGTGACATAATGGTACCCCTGTTATCACAGCTCTTAAAGGGGCACTCCACCAATCTTACTTATAAACATCAGTAGGATAGATAACCTGTGATAAAAGATGTATAATTTGTTGTCAAGCTATGGGAGAGAAAATGACTGTAAGTCAAACCCAGGGTGTGAGTGGGCTTGTGACAAAATAAAACACGTTGTATCATGGGAAATGTAGGATCCAGCGTTTTGACAATTTACTCATACTGGGAACTCAAAGAAATGCTTTAAACAAACTAGTTTGTACAATTTGCCTTCTGACCTCATTTGAGGGTCAAAATGTTTTTCTGAACCTCAACACACCGAGTCAGGCTTTTGCCCGGAGCCCTCAAAATCTCTTGAAACACTCCTGCTTTTCGGTGTTTGACAACATGACATCACTTTGAGATATCTTGACTATTAAGTCGTAAATATACTCCGGTGTCTTCCAAACAAGTTCTAGTCTTTTTTCTTCACCCGTCTCTTGCCAGCCTCTCGGATCTTGTGGCCAATCAGACTTCAGCGTCAGTCCACCAGTCCAGACGCACTTCAGTGTTTGAAAGTTCACTCTGATCCAAATCGTACGTTGTAACATGTTGCAATGTAGGTTATCTGTCTGTGTTTTGAACTTTGCTCTGCCTGTGTCTTTTTTGTCCTCTCTGGTAGATTTTTTAATTTACATGAACTACGCCCGATCCCTGGGGCGAGGTCGTCTATTAGCACATCACGGTGGGACTGGGAGAACTTGAAACCCAGGATTAACTTGATCTCAGTCTGGTTTCAGAGTCTAAAACCAGTGATGCGATCAGTATGCACATAAAACTGCTTTTATTGGTCAAAGTTTACTAGCAGGGCATTGACTTCCACACACTGACAGATTCTGTGCAAACAAGGGTTCACCAGAGGCAAGGTCCACTGGGATTTATAACAAGAGCTGTGACCTTTTACCTGAAAACAATGTGTCTGGTCTGGAACATACACACAGAAACAAAACCAACACGTGGAGCCCACATTTAACTTGCTCTGTAGTTACCACAATGTAGTGATTTATAGTTAAACCTATCAAACATCTTGGAGAGAATACACAATAAATCTGAAGTGGTCATTAGGTTGGTTGTAGCCTTCATAAACTGAGAAGGAAGAAAAACGAAATTCCCTTTCACTTTGAAATGAGCAGATACTTGTTGATGTTCCCTGTTCATTTTAGTTATAATCAATTATTAAACAGTAAGAAGTGACTTAACATCTTGGTGAACTATTAACATGAGTTCAGTTGGGGTTTGTATAGTTGCACAGCGCCAATAGATGGCTGTAAACAGATACATAAATAGATTATTATTAGATATGAGTAATTTAGTTTTCGTAATTATTTTGTCAGATCAATATTGTGTGAGACAAATGAGATAAAACCAACATTAATTCAATTTTAAATGTTGAATGTTAAATTAATTATTATTTCATTATTTTAATTATTTATTTATGTTTTATTTTATTAAAATATTAAATGCCTGCTGGGGCTTTTCAGATTTCTGAAACAAGGTATATGTTAGGGATAAAATAATCAATTCACTGATTTAATAATTAATTAGGGTTAAATCATGAAATTAAATGTCCTAAAGATTATGTGAAAGGATTCAATTTACTCACTTTATACAATTTTTTTGATTAATTTAAGAATTGATGATTTGTTTACGTCATTAAAACAAAAATGCCAAAGAGTTCTAATAAGCAGCCTCTAAAATATGAGCACATGCTGCTCATCAGTTTAAAGTTATTGTCGAGTGAATATAGTGTTGAATAAAGTGTTTTCAAATCTGAAGACGGCATATTGGTTTTTAAGAAGTTGTGATTTTCACAAAAACTAAATGAAATTAGTTGTTATTTGCTGCCCTGATTTATTCAACAATTTCTGCTGCTGCGTCTGTTTGAGGAAGATGTCCAGTGAGAATTACCTGGCACTTTAATTCCGTACACGTTGGCCTCCTTGATGCAGTCGGCCTCCGTCATGACGTCAGCCACCTCAGTTGTTGCCACATTTTCTCCTTTCCATCTGATGACGATAAAAAACAAATCTTACAGGCTGCGTGGCACCACGAGGTTTCAACTGCACGTGACAGAAACCCAACCTGAACGTGTCTCCGACTCGATCGTGAAAATAGATGAAATCCTCCTCATCGACTAGTAGCAGGTCGCCAGTGTTAAAGTACACGTCTCCTTTCTTGAAGACGTCGTGCAGCTTCTTCTTCTCTGTCTGCTGCAGGTCTCTGGCATAACCAAAGAACGGAGTCCTCATTGATATTTCAGATACCAACAGTCCAGACTCACCTGAGGGAAGAGGTACAAACAGGAGAAGTTGCTGAGGTGACCCCACCAGTCTCTTATGGGGTCATGTACAACAGAGACCTAGATGCAACATACTGTTTAAAGTAACAATTATAAAGTGTTGTGGGGCACAGGGATCATTCAGATGTATGAATGTATAAAATCAACTTAAATATTTTTAATAATGTACAGATTACACCGAGGTGAAAAGTGTAAATGGAGAAACTCATAAATATCTGTTACCTTGACATGTCTGATCTTTTTTCATCAAGATCTATGAACTCTTCTCAAAAAATTGTCGAAATCTCAAACAAACATTTGATGGGTTATTTCCTGACCCATAATGCATCCTTCCACAGTGTTTTTTGTTTATAAACAAACAAACAAAAGACAGTACCAGAGTTTTTCTACATAATGATCCAATAATATTTCCATCTTTATATATTCCGGTGTCTGAATGGTATTATAGACTTGTCCCATTTAAGGACATGTAGTTTAAATATGTAAGTATTGACCTTTTAAAAGCCAACCAAGTGTAACTTATAACATTTTAATAGTAACCATATCATTCATGGTACTGACCCACCTTTCGCAGCCTTTATGCAGAACCCAGATGAATCCCGCACAGGTTCTCCTGTCTCTACGTTGTATTTGATCACACAGATTGGGAAAATCATCTGCAAGACAAAAACAGCAACGATGTTGATGAACACATTTTACTTCATAATGTAGGATATAAACATGAACTGTTACCCTGTTGAGGAAGGAGTCTCGCCCCACAGCGCCGATCTTGCCGGTGTAATTGTGCAGAGCAATGTTCCCTTCTGTCGCTCCGTAAAATTCTCGGATTTGGATTTTCCCAAACCTGCTGTTGAATTCTCTCCAGACATCAGCTCGAATCCCGTTGCCCAGCGCGAGTCTGACTTTGTGGTCCCGATCGTTGGGTCTCTGACAGGAAAGACGGTAGAAGAACATCAGAGGTGACAGTAGCTGCGTTAGTGTTGGTGCTGTCACAGACGGTGCGTACCTTTGGTGTGTTGCAGAGGTAACGCATGATCTCACCGATGTACTGTACGACAGTAACGTTATATTTTCTGCAGTCGTCCCAAAACTGAGAGGCAGAAAATTTACTCCTCAAAGCCACAGTGATACCTGCACACAAACAGCAAGGTGACAAACAGCCACCATGGAGGAAGAGGTGGGGGACATTTTTTAAATGATATATATTTTAATATTTTCTTAGCAGAAAAATCTGATTTGTTTCTATTGTTTTATAAAAACATTAAAACTACCACCGTTGTAATCTGATGCACACAATGAGCCCATGTTTACCACTCGTGTTACAGATCTGCTCATTTGAACAATAATGACAGCTCTTCTAAAGTGAAGCCACAGCGTCTTGGTTGCCCCCTGGTGGCTGGATAGAGTGCAGGTCATTAATCCCCCCTCCTCCATGGTAGTGTGTGGGACATGGACTAAACTAAAACGTCAAAGTACACACGTCAAATATATTTTTCTGTGATTTTAGGTACTTCTTATCACACTGATCTTTTTTGAAAAGATCCTTCTCCCAGTAAGTTTGGGTTTAATTGGTTATTAGATGCTATAAAATCATGGTTGACATCTGAGACTGAAGGCCGGCGCATGCTTCTGCGTCGTCAGGGGCCCGCAGGCACGCAGCTGTAACGCAGGACTCGTTGTCATTCATGGTTCTCCAACCGTTGCGCGTGTTGCCATGCAATTCCCCGCCAGAACACTAGGCGCAGTAATGTTTTTTGTCGAAGTCAGCTCTTCTTCGTGTGTTGCACGAAGAAGAGCGATTTATTTACATCGCCATGGCGGCTCCGCAGAGCCTTTTTCTGGCGGAAAAATCCGCCAGTTAGTGACGGGTTATACTAGTGGACATAGTGTTGGATCTCTTCTGCCAAGTGCTCTTCTATCTGGTCCATATTCGTTCTTCTAAATCTTCCGTGGTTTCCGGGCATGAACCGGAAATGCGACTCCGGAAATGATGTAGTCAGCAGACCAATCACAGCCCTCGCGGCCGGGTGACGCTTGCGGGGCTTTGCCGTCTAGTTAGAAAAATTGGCCGCCGCACGTAAGGACGTAGGAAGGGCCGTGAGGGGCCCGGAAGGGCTCCTGCGTCTCCGTTCCCATGAAAACGCAGAAGCATGCGCCGGCCTTGACTCGTGATTGGCC
This sequence comes from Limanda limanda, assembly GCF_963576545.1. Taxonomy (NCBI): domain Eukaryota; kingdom Metazoa; phylum Chordata; class Actinopteri; order Pleuronectiformes; family Pleuronectidae; genus Limanda; species Limanda limanda. The sequence continues at coordinate 17,628,561 of NC_083643.1, forward strand.
GAGTACGTGAATGGGCAGGACCTTGATATCGCAGCTACCCCCTCCTCCCCACCGCCACTGGGCAGACTCTAGCTCCAAATGAGCGAGATGGTAGCGTTCGTATCAGGGATATTTTCATTTCTGGACAGTGGGAGTAACTGGGGTTGTGTCATCCATCTTTATATACAGGCTGTGGTTTGAGAGGATTTTAAAGATGATGATATTAAACACAATGAGTGAGTACGTTGCATTTACAGTCTCATTACTTCCACTATGAGTGACAGAGGCTGGACGCACCGACCCTTTAAAAAAAAAAAAGTTTGTCTTAGTTTTGTTGACAGTAAGTAAAGTAAAGTAAGTAAATGTCGAATAACACTTTAACCTCCTCTTTGAATTAAATGACTGTTCAACCCAGAGGTGTGCATACCTCTCTCAATGGCTCCGGTGCAGCCGAGGAAGCCGGTGCTGTGATACAGAGGGAGGCTAACGTAGATCACATCACTGGAATTCACTCCAGATGTGCGCTGAAGCCAAGATAAGACCCACAGCTTGGCGTGAGTGATCACCGCTGCTTTAGGGAGACCTGGTGAAAAGAAGCCAGATGCTGCATGTAGCTGACATGTCGCTGTGGGATCACACATGTAAGAGCCTGAAGTAGCTCACCTGTTGTTCCAGATGTGTATATGTAGGCTGCTGGACTGTGCAGGGTCACGTGGGACCTTAAATCCTTGGACAGGGGCTCAGAAGAGGCCAGGCTCATTTTATCTGTGAAGCTCTCCATGCCGACGGTCGTGCTCGTGTCAGACAGGATGTAAACAGTGACCTGCTGCTCCAGCAGACTGGGCAGGATCTCCTCCACTGCCTCCTGCAACTCTGGAGAGAAAACCCAAGGAGCTTGATCGTTCTCTGACACTCAGAGACTTCAAATAGTTGAAGAAGAATGTGATCACATTCACAGTGGACAGCGTAACATTGTTTTTTGTAAGAGGCCACAAATCAAAACCTCTGGTAATTTTCGTATATATAACAAATCATATTATATAACGTATTCAAACATGCAGTAGGATTTGAAGTTAATGTAAAGTGCAACTAAACCTAAGTAACCTAAACGGAAATACTTAGGTACAAGTACCTAAAGATTTTAAGTAAGTTCAGTGTTGTGAGTAGCTGTACATACTTTCTACTAAGCTCCTCATTAATGTGCTGGCCTTTGTATTTGTATAAAGTGTGTTTGTCACCATTTAATATCATTATTAGGATTATTCCATGTTTTTAATCAAACCTCATCATTACTCCATGCACATCACACATGTTAACAGAATCAACCATTAATCTGATGATTCTGACATGTCATTAAAGTACATGTGCAACTCCTGAGGATACAATGACCTGGATGACTGAGAGTTTTCACACTTCATTTAGTCACATTGTACAGACGACTTTATGAATCCCGTGCTCATGATGCATCCCAGAAGTTTATGAAATATAGAGATGAAAAGACAAAGAAAGTGCTTTACTGCAGCAGCGGAAATCTTTATAACCTGGCTCCTACAATCAGTCACTGACCGACAGAACATTAATGAATGATTTACATCCTCATTCCCAAGTTTTAAACCCATTTTAAAATGTTCCCTTATTAGAAAGAGGGGTTTAGGGCCAGGCAATAAAGAAATATCATCAATAGAATTTTTATAAATAACAATATAATAAATGTTCAATACATCCTGATAGAGCTTATATTTTATGTAAGTTCAGTGAGGAATTATCTCACAACATTCACTCAGGAACAAAACTTTATCTTTACAGTGAACAGAAATAACAATGTTACATTTGTATGATATGATATAATATCGACTGATATATGATCATTTTTTATTTCGAATTTAATTCATGGCTGTACTGCCCAGCCCAAATAAAGTGTGTATTTTGTAAATATTATATGCATATAGTTGGAAGATAATAAAATGTCACACATATAACTGATTCACTTCAGATTTGTCAAATGTTTCGCTGTTTATCAAGTTTTTGTCATAAAAAACCCCCCACAGCCTTTAACTCAGGATCTAATCACAAACTTAAATCTAAAACTAAATAATAATGGGACATATATTGTGATAATTATTGATATTGACATTTTATTTTTTTATCTTGGTATAATTTTTGGTCATATAACTCAGCCCTAGTTTGTATTTAACTTAAGCTGCCTCAGGATCTGGAATCACTGATTAAATACAGTGTTTGTGTGCACATGGGTCCTGAGCTCCACTGGGTGTTTTACAGGCTGCAATGAAATTAATAAACCTGACATGTTATTTATATTTATTAGGGCCCGAGCACTGACAGGCACTGAAATTGTAAGGATTATTATTATTATTTTCAGGCAAATGGATTGGCTATGAGGGCTTTAACATGCTCAAATTCTTACCAAAATTAGCAGAAAATTAGAAAGTGGTGAAAATTTACTTTTTTTTTCTTAATTTATATATTTTTTTTGTATTATTTAATTAAAAATATATATATATATTTACCTCCTGCTTGCGCCGAAGCGGACTTCGCACTTCCGGTGCAGAAGCAGTCTGCGCACATCCTGCGCAGTAGTGGACTGCGTAGGATTCATTTGATTTCATTTGATTTCATTAAATTGATCTTTTCAATTTAATTAAATTTTTATATATTTTTGTTTTTAAATTTACATAGTTTAGGATATTGTGCAATGTATAGGTGGTTGAAGTTCTGTCAAATTTAGGGGATTGCTGGAGGATAGATTGTGATCATTTTATAAACCTCTGGTGATGGAGGCTGTGGGTCAATGTTATAAATATTGTCTTTGAATGTTAAAATTAATCTGACTTATGCACCTGCAGCAGCCACCAGGGTCGAAGCTCCGCAGCAGCTGAAGCAGTGCAACAGGGACTTGGATCTGACGTTGTGGTTGAGGAACGCGGCGGGGCATCCGAGCTTCGCCAGGCCGAGCCACAGCCACAGGAACACGGGCTCGTTCCCCACGAACATCGCCACCGTGTCGCCCTGCTTCAGGCGGCCGCTCTGCAGGAACACTCGGGCGGCCTGGTTGCTGAGCGCGTCCGCGTCCCGGTACGTGAACGTCTCATCCTTGAAACGGAGGTACGGTTTGTGCGGGTGCGTCCTCACCGCGTCCAGGAACCGGTCCAGGACCGTGTAGTGGTCCCGGATGTGTTTCAGGATCCGGCGTCCCGTTTGGACTTTGCCCAGCAGGTGTTGGAGGTCCAGGTGGAGGTAAGGGAAGCGGAGGAAGAGGAGGCCGAGCAGGAGCACAGCTGCACACAGGGTCCAGAGGAGCATGGTGATGTGTGGAGGAGTTCCGTTAGAGAGGCCAAGTTTCAAAGTGAGGAGGGAGAGGAGGGTTGGTGAAGGTGATGAGGAGGAGGAGACAAACTGGTTATAAATCAACACAGCTCCCACAGGAACTGGAATGACTGATTTACACTGAGATCATTTACTCATATGTTTTAAAGGGAGAAATCACTCTGCAGGATTCTGTAGTGTGTTCAGTCAGGGGTGGACTGGCCATCTGGCATACCGGGAATAATCCCGGTGGGCCGTTGACCCAATGTGGGCCGGTCTGGTCCGCTATGTTGTTGTTTTGTTTTTTTTCTCTTCTTCCTTTCTAAATTCCCTCCAATTGGGCCGGCCAATTGGCTACAGAGGGCTAGCAGTGTGTTGCCAGCATCGACACATATTATTGGTCTATTGTTTGTCATTGTCAATCAATCATGGGCTGACAGGCTCAGAGAGCCCCGACAGTGCTGTCAATCACATCACAAACCGGGGGCGGGGGGGGGGGCGGGACCTCATGGCATTGGCGGGGGGAGTCGCGGGACTGGCTGCTGCTGAGACAGAAACTTAACTTAATGGATAATAAGAGTAAAAAAACGCCCGGGTGGCGCTGAGAAGCATCGGGAAAAAAAGCTGAAGTCTCTGGAGGTGGAGGCTGCTAAATGTGCCAAACTGACGGACCTATGTGGTGCCGGGTTCACCAGCCCAGCAGCAGCAGGTGCGCCGGGAGACGAGCGAGGAGGACTCGACAATGATGAGTGAGTGGAGGCAGACATGTGAGCGCGCATTTTCAATTTTCAATACATTCTCAAAACTGGCTCGTTACTTGAGCAGCGGAGGTTGGCGTCGCACGCCTCTACCCACGGCGCACCCCCCTCTCTCTCTCACTCTCTCTCTCTCTCTCTCTCACTCGCTGCCCCCTCCCTCCTGAGATGTGCAGGTCCGGTGGCGTGTTTGCCGTTGGGGGGGGGGGGGGTGCAGCGCTCCGCAGGTTCACCTTCAGAAATCTTGTTACGACTTTTACTTCCTCTAGAATAGGATAAGAGATAGTGTCTTATTTTGTGTGCCTATAGTATAGTGGTTATACTGTGGTTTATTAATGTTCTTGGGCAGACACAAGAGGCACTTGTTTATAGTTAATTAGAAGTTCAGATGCACTGGTCCATTACTATTTGAACCTCAGCATCTAGGGTTCAAAATTGGTAAAATTATACATTATATGCATATTGTTGTTGTAATTTTTCAGTCAGTTGAGATAAATCTTGAGGAGAAACATTTTGGGTTGTTTTGTGTCTGTATAGACCTACTATAAAAAGCACTTTGCATTTTTAATTTTAGTTCTTGTACTTTTGATACTTAAGTACATTTCAACACCAAATACTTTTGATACTTAAGTACTTTTAATATGAGCTACTGTAAGACATTTAGAAGACATAAGTTACGTCAATTTAATGGCAGATGTGCTCTGCTAATTATGTGGGCCGGTCTGAGCCAAATAATGCCCGGGCCGTTTTCGTTTTGTTCTCCCAGTCCAGCCCTGTGTTCAGTAGTCAGTGTTCCTCTGTGGTGTCGTTTCAAAGGTTCCTCCTAAACTCGTGGATATTATTCCTAGATGGGGGTTTGCTGTGTTTCTTTTTTCCCCTTCTTTTTTTGGTTACGGCGTTTTGTGTTCACCCTACAGTTGTTTAATAAAATACTTGTTTTCTTTAAACGCATCCTACTGGCTTCTTGTTTTTGGCCCAGTTTATTTTTAAATCGTTTGTCCCTCATGCACCAGACGTCTTAGGGACATAACACAGTAACACACACTCATAGATATTAGTTCTGTCAGGGAAATGTACCATTCGACCACAATATGATCATGTTTATTTCCCCTTTGATTGATCATGAGTGAATCTCATACAATGTAACCTTAATCATGCTGTATCCTGTACTGATTGAATCTGGGCCTGAATGCTTTAACTAAAGAATTGTTGTTTAGATTTCATCAGAAGATCCCACCCTTTGACTTTGTAAGAACCCCAACCAGAGTGAGAGGAGTGAGCCAAAGTTATAAAGACAAAGAACTGTTTCCCAATCTGTGTGTATATTACAAACTAACCTTTGTTGTATGCACCATGCAGTGTTTCCCCTAGGTTTACAGCTTTGGGGGGGGGGACAAACACGGACACAAAAACTTAAAGGAATCATGATGTTAATGTGTTTCTTTTAATGATTTTGAATTGACATTGGATTTCGGCGCTGACAGGCTATTCTGTGATGCTCAGACGTCATGTGTTTGTCCAGGTTGTCCCTTCTGTAGGACTGGCAGGGAGACTATAAATGGCCGGGTCTGGTTTCCCCTCACAACTGCCTGTTTATGCTGTCTACGTATGCGACATAACATTCTTAAAAACAGTGGTGTATAAAGTACTTGAAAGCCATACTTGAGTAAAAGTACAGATATCTTACTTGAAAGTGACTCCGGTTAAAGTAAAAGTCACCCGTCAGAAAATGACTTGAGTTAAAGTCTTAGAGTTGCTCATATTAAATGTATTAAATGTACTTAAGTATCAAAAGTATCTGGTGTTGAAATGTACTTAAGTATCAAAAGTAAAAGTACAAGTACCAAATTTTATTTCAACTGACTAAAAAATTATAACAACACTATATATATAATGTATAATTTTACAAATTTTGAACCCGAGATGCTGAGGTTAAAATAGTATTGGACAAGTGCATCTGAACTTCTAGCGACAACAAAGAATCAACACAACAGAATAAACAAGTGCCTCTTGATTCTACCTAAGAACACTAATAGACCAAATTAACATTTTGTGTCTATTAGCTGTATTTTGCATTTTAACTGCCTGGATGTTTACCTGCCCGCCAGCTTGTCCACACATCTACATGTAAGCCTGTTTATTTATCATTAGACTATCTTCACTGAATGGGCCTGGGGTTGTGTTTGCATTTGTTTCCAGCAGGGTGACAATACACCTGTAGGGTATCTTGCCTGTAGGGACGACAAAGTGAAGACACAACCCTGCCTGAAGTGGTACACATTAGCCAGTTTGTACAATATATATATAAAGACTCAACAGCTTCTAAGTTGTGTTGAGTCAGCACAAAGGGCGACTAAGGATTGGAATTGGCAATATATAGATATATAATATCTTTGCAAAAATTATATTGGCATTATAGTGAGTGGAAAACTGGGCCTGATTACCCAGGGTTCCATTTGGGAGGTCCATTAAAAAAATGAATTGTGTGCGTGAATATGCAGTAGTAGTAGTCCATGACACAGTGTTTGTTTTTGGTTGTGTTGGCTGAAAGTTGTTTTTGCGTTTGCTTATATAATTGGTTGTGTTGTTTGTTTTTCCATCTGGACTTGTTTTAAATCTGTTTGTTTTGTGGACATGTAAGACTAAGTAGACACGGCTAACCAATGATAGTCTATTTGCCAACAGTTTTTGTTTAAACCAACTACTTCCAAAATTTTCTTTAAGAAAAGTTAACCACTTGCTGCTTCGAGCTATGTATTTATGTGCAGATGTTGACACGAAGCAGGAAAGGGAAAACTAATGTGAATCGAAAAAGGAATACCTTCAAAAAATTATGTAAAGTCACCTAATAAAAGCCCTCAAAAAGCCAATTCATTTGCCTGAATAATAATCCTTACAATTTCAATAGGGCCACATGGGCCTTCTAATAGCTTCAGATCAGGGACTTGTGTCTGTCCTTGTTCTGTTAGATCTCAGTGCAGCATTCGACACAATTGACCATCAAATTTTATTAGAGAGACTAAAACAGTTAATTAACATTAAAGGAACGGCCTTAAACTGGTTTAAATCTTATTTTGCTGATCGCTCCCAATTCGTTCAAATCAATGATGAGTCATCGGTGCGCACCAAAGTTAACCATGGTGTCCCACAGGGGTCTGTGCTCGGCCCACTTTTATTCTCATTATATATGCTTCCACTAGGAAACATTATCAGGACACACTCGGTAAATTTCCACTGCTATGCGGATGACACCCAGTTATATTTGTCAATAAAACCTGATCAAAGTAATCAATTAACTAAACTTCGAGCATGTCTCAAGGACATAAAAACCTGGATGACCCGCAATTTTCTCTTATTAAACTCAGATAAAACAGAGGTTATAATACTCGGCCCTAAACACCTTAGAGAAACATTATCTAATGACATAGCTGTGCTAGATGACATTGCCCTTGCTTCCAATGACACAGTCAGGAACTTGGGAGTGATCTTCGATCCTGATTTGTCCTTTAATAGTCACTTAAAAGTCATTTCTAGGACCGCGTTTTTCCACTTGCGTATTATCTCAAAAATCAGACATGTCCTTTCGCAAAAAGATGCAGAAAAAGTAGTCCACGCCTTTGTTACATCGAGACTGGACTACTGTAATTTACTATTATCAGGCTCCAGCAGCAAGTCGTTAAAGACTCTGCAGCTGGTCCAAAATGCCGCAGCACGTGTCCTGATGAGAACTAAGAAAAGAGAGCACATTTCTCCAGTATTAGCATCACTACACTGGCTTCCTGTAAAATCAAGAATAGAATTTAAAATTCTCCTCCTCACCTTCAAGGCCCTTAATGATATGGCACCTCTTTACCTTAAAGAGATGTTAGTTCCATATCAACCTACTAGAGCACTCCGATCCCAGAACTCAGGTTTACTTGTTGTCCCTAAAGTCTCTAAAAGTAGAGTAGGAGCCAGAGCTTTTAGCCATCAAGCCCCACTCCTGTGGAATAATCTCTCACTTTCAGTTAGGGAAGCAGACACGCTCTGTTTGTTTAAAAGTAGACTCAAAACCTTCCTTTTTGATAAAGCTTATAGTTAGAGGTAATTAGTGCGATGTTCCAAAATTGATTAAATGGCAAAAACCCCTGATGATGCTAAGACGCACAGGGAATTTATGACACAAGACACACGGAGCTTCTCTTTCCTGCTTCTCCTTCCTTTTCTCCATATTTATCACATCAAGATAATTCTTATCTCATCAGTACATGTTACTAACTTGACCCCTTTCCCGGAGTTTCTGTGCCTTAGCGCCCGCGGATGCAGGGCCACAGCTGTGGCCACACCATGGATTATGACTGTGGATCGCGCGTCAGAGGTCGCAATGGTGGATCCAGTTCGGTGGATTCTGTATCGTGCCAGCTGATCGTCGTTGTAATGGAGGATCCTTTGTCGCGTTGGCATCGGATGATGAGGGACCACGACCGAGGCGGCAGCTGATAATGGATTCTAACTGGCGGCGGTGGACAATGACTGTGGATTATAGTGGATCCCATCCTGATGCTGGATCGTGGTCTTGCTGGCTGCTGGCCAGAGACTGTGATTGCAGCGGGACTGCCTGACACATAGTACTGAAAAATGTTTACCCTCATCGATGCTGCTAAAAATCCTGATGATGTTTTCTTACACCTGACATCTATTGCACTTCTGTCCGTCCTGGTAGAGGGATCCCTCACCTGTGGCTCTCTCTGAGGTTTCTACATATTTTTACCTGTGAAAAGGGTTTTTAGTAGTTTTTCCTTACTCTTGCTGAGGGGTTAAGGACAGAGGATGTCACACAATGTTAAAGCCCTATGAGACGAATTGTTATTTGTGAATGTGGGCTATACAAATAAACTTGATTGATTGATTGACATGTCTGTCAGTGCCTGGGCCCTAATAATAAAGACTGAACCGAGCTCCTGCAGGAGCGAGAGAGCGAGAGAGGCGCTCCGTGCGTAAAGCTGCACGTTCCGCCAACCTCCGCTGCTCAAGTAACGAGCCAGTTTTGAGAATGTAAGAAGTAGAAAGTACAGCTATTTGTGCTCAAATGTAGCGAGTAAAAGTTAAAAGTCGTCAGGAAAATAAATACTCAAGTAAAGTACAGATATGTGAAAAATCTACTTAAGTACACTTAAATAACTGAAAGAACACCTGAGTAAAATCCACAAAAGTCTAGGGCATGTTGGAGTCCAGCTGACCCATGTCCTTTGTAAACCTGTTCAGAACTCTTCCGATGGGATTCGTGTCAAAGAAGCGCACAGGCGCTCGGAGTATGGACTTGAACATTTGGTTCTTATGTTTATCTCGTCTACACGAAGCCCTTTCAGGAAAACACGGAAACGCTGCAGTGGAGTGGTTGAAATCGCTGTAAAGACGTCATGGAGCATGCGCTTAAAGTGAAAGAAGACTAAAGTCGAGATCCTACTAGCAACCTTCCCATAACGACTTCTCTACCACCTGAAATCACTGTTACAATAGCAATCAAACAGGACTAGTTAGAATAGAGCACTTCGCCATAACCCTCGTTTGTGTTAAGTTACCGTTTTGAAACTTCCGTCTATAATAAAAATCTTTTCACGTCAGATTTGCCGGTTTTGAACAATGGTCCGATGAAAATAGATTAAATAGTGATAGATGGAAGGGACGAAGCGGGGTTAATAATGGTTCAGGCTGAGGTTCCGAGGCGAGGTGCGTTCACGGTAAAATACAACATGCGTAGAAAGCAGAATCGCGGGCTGACCGGCGCTGAGAAATGTGCTTCCCGTGAGAACAGCCAGGCGCCTGCGCGCTGGAGAATTGCGCGGCCCGGCGCTTCGGCGTCCGGTGTAATACTTAAGTTATCAAGATCAGTCTTGTACAACCAGGGGGAGTATTGCCCCTCTTACAGCCAAGCTGGGTCAGAACCTGTCATCCGGTGGTGACTGAGCAGATTCTTGTCTGGGGCAGGGCGTGCAACACGTGGGCTCTTCTCTGAACTCGGACCCGGAGCAGGAGAGCTCCTCCGGCTGCTCCTCGCAGGAGAGCTCCTCCGGCTGCTCCTCGTAGCAGAGTGGCTGTTACCATCGCCACCTGGGAGCGCGGTTATTTTTAACTGCTTCTCAGGTGGTTCATGCGACATGTTTTCAGGTGGATGCTCTCTGTCCGCTGGTTGCTCACCTGTGTGTGCGCGCACGTGTCTGTGTGTGCGCGCATTTGGATGGAACTCCGCCGTGCGCCATACAGAGAGCTGAGGAGAACTCTAACCGCGCGACCATGTCGAGACAGAAATGCAAACTATAGACCTGTTTTATAGGTAATGTAACTTAAAATGATTTATGTAGAAATCTGGCGCCATATTAAAAAATAAAAAATAAATAATTAACTTGACCTTCCAGGGGGGGCGGGAGGTGCCGTTGGGGGGGGCGCAGCGCCCCCCTAATAGAATGGTAGGGGAAACACTGCCATGCTCTGAGCATTAAAGTGTGACAATACTGTAAGAGAATTGTGTCTCGATCCTCGTTGGTAGAGTGGGATTGTAGAAATTGCCACGACAGTTCCCTAGTAAGTCTGATGTCAACAAGATCTATGAATTATTCCCTTACAAATCAGTGAAAATGACAAATATATATATAAATATATCACAATTGTAAAGTGATTCTGGATATGTGCAGATCTATGGCAAAATATAATGGATTTTTCCCAATCCTTTCACTGAGTTTCATGAAAAATTGCTCAGTTGTGTTTGGTAATCCTGCTAACAAACAAACAAACAAAATAACAGGCTGGGGTCTTACAAAAACTCATCTCTTGTATAAACAATATTTTAGATTCACAACAACATGGTTTGATTCACAAAAGAAAGATTCTCTCTTAATTTGCAAGAAAACAATAAGGTTTATTCAAATGAAATAAAGCAATATATATAAATATAAAACATTCATAATCTATGCACAGCATGACATTAATAAGACAAACATATTTACAAAATATAAAAACCTAAAACAAACTAAAATCTAAGTCTGGGAGAAAGATTGAAAAAACTGTGACATAAGCTCTGAGTAGACGTTGACTTTATCTAACACTCGGTGGGTTTATGGAGGCGAACTGCCAGCACCTCATGCAAGGTGTCACAGGTTCCAATTCATGCTGAGGGCAGAGCTGCGACTTTAGACCTGAAGACATTCTTTTCAAAGTGGACAAACCCCTGATGTACGTATCAGCTATATCAGGAAAGAAACACCTGAACACTCATGGACATTAACCTCCATCAGGTAACACTGATATTCATAACTAATTTACTAACTTATCACGGCTGTGTTTATCAAATCTCTCGGGCCAACAGAAAGACACTGAGCACTAAATAATCTCACAGTTTCTGCTGCTCCTGCTGAGGATGTGAAGAGCAGCACGGTGTTGGCAGTGTTTCAGGACAGACCTGCAGCTGCGCTTTATTTAAAACGGGACTGAAATGTGATGGAGAGAGAGAAAAAGAGAAACGTTTTTGGAGTGTTGCCTGAGGTGACAGATCGTACAAAGCAGAGAGAAACTCTGGTTCTTTTACATTGAAAGAAATAGTTTGACATTATGGACAAATATGCATGTTTGTCTCTTGTCAACAGTTGAATGTTGAATATTAGCAATAAAAAAAAAAGCACTAATGAAATGAAACCAGGGGGGACTCACAAAGTGAACACCCATCTGCTCATCTGCATCTTTCTCATTGAATCTTATTTTAATCTCAGTCAATAAATAGTAAATTAAATTTATTTCTTATTTAGGACCAGCAGTTAAAATATACGGGTGGCTTCTGTTACCTTTTGTTAACAGTTTCCAGTCTTTAAACCAAGTTAACCAGCTGCTCACTGTAGCTTCATGTTTAGCTTACAAACATGCTAGTATCAACCTTCTCATCGAACGCAACAAGTGATTAAATGTGCTCGCCAATATGTCAAACTATTCCTTTAACGATCTTAACACAACACAGACATATAAAACGCTGCAATCAACTTAAAAGACAAAGGTTCTACACTCATGTAAACTGTGTACACTGCATTGAAGGCACTATTTGGTTATGTAAGTGAAATCATCCAGTCAGTTTTGACTACTTAATATTTCCCCTCATATCTGCCACTTTGTATTTTTGTTGGTATAAGGGACTTTCAAAGCCGCTGTCCTGCTGCCGCTGCCTCAGCTCGGAGAACAGAGGCCTGGAAGCTCCTCTTTGCTGCTGCTCAGCCTCAGAGCCGGGGGTTGGCTCTCTGTGGGTACTTGTCTTCACACTGGGAAAGTTTAAAGTCTGGGTTTGAGGCATCTTCTTGGCGATTTCATTATAAACTGTCAGGTCGGACGCATCCGGGGAGAGACCACTGAACGCTTTAAAGTCGCTGGCCGATGTCACAGAGACAGAAAACGGCTTCACCGGTTCCACTTGCCTCCCTGAGAAAGAGAGTCGGGGAACTGGGAAGCTTCTGTCTGAGTCGCTGCTGGTCATGCTCCAGTCCGTGTGTTTCTCACCTCTCACAGGAGCCTCATGGACGAGAAAAGCTTTGCTCTGTTGCTCGGAGTCCGGGTGGTGGTCGGCTCCCTGCAGGTACAGCTCCCTGCTCTTGCTCCTCGCAGACGCACCGACTGAGTTCACCTGGGATGGAGGCGCCCTGGGATGAGAAGAGGTCGTCTGTTTGGACGTTTTGTGGGAGAGAGGGTTCGTGCGAGCAGAGGTTTGGGGTTTCGTGGCTGCGTCCTCTGGGGCGTCCTCCTTCCCACAAGAGGAACTGTCCTGGTGGCTGGAAGGTTTAGTCCTGTCGGCAGCAGCTGCTTTCTGCTCTGGGTCAGCTGACGTTTTTTCTCTTCTCTCCTCTGCTCTGATGTCAGAAAGCTCGGGTAGGGTCGACGGGTTCATGTTGAAAGCTGCGTTTCTAACTGGAGGGCAATCTGCTAACAACGAAAACACATCAACAAACATTGATATTTTGAGAGAATAATCCACAGTAACACAGCCTATGTACAACAGGACTCACTTGGTAAACTGTAGGTCTTTCCAGATTTACCTCGGACAGGCGTCTCCAGCACTTTAGCCATGGCCGCCAGCTTGCTTGCTGCATTCATTATTTTCTTTTCAGCTCTGCAGAACAGGAGAGGATCGATACAATTAGCCTGAGGAGCCACGATGAAGCAAGCACACAAACTTTAACAAACAAGTATGGCGTCTTGCCCTGTGGTTTTTCCTCCATCCTCCAGTAGCTCCTGCAGACAGGTCAGATAATAAAGCCGCATCTTTCTGGCCGTGTCCTGTCGCTCCCTCTGCACCTCCATGCGGATCATCTCTGCTGCTCGCTCCCGACTCTCCTGGAGGTAACGCAGCATGTCCTCTGTCAAAAAATAAACACAATCACAGGCCGTGAGTTTGATTCCATCACAGGTGTAATATTGTAGATTTACCACTTATTAATGGTGTCCATAAGAATCACATAACTCCAGAACAGATATCACCTACAAGAAATAATAAATCTATGAATGATAACAAACCTCTGATCTTTTCTACAGTCATCAAATATTGCTGCTTCATCTCATCCAGGCCTTGCTGAAGATCAGAACTCCTGCAAAAAAGAACATTTAATCTGTTGGTATTGCTCAACTGAAATTCATAAACACAACTAATGTCATCTATGAATGTTACCAACACCATCCTCATCCTGAAACTTAAGAAATTGATTTATTCCACACTTCAAAAAAAGCCTCTAGTTTAAATCTATTAGTTTCAGTTTCAAGTAACATAGAATGTTCTACTTATACTAAATATCTATAAAACTCTTATCTGACTGAATGATTTGTGGCAGCCACTTGCTTTACTTTGTCTCAATTTGTAACAGAATAGGATTAAATGTTTGATAACATCACATCACTCAAATGAAGGCAGATTGATATATTTTATAAACTAGGAGAAGATGGGTTTTTGCAAATTACTGCAATAAAATACTGCAAGGTTTTTGGGTAAAAATAGAAAGTGATTATTTTTTGACACGTTTGTATAAACAAAATATAAATGGTAACCATACAGTGAGAGAAACCATTCATACATTCATTAAGACTTTACTAAATTAGAATAAAGATAATAAAAACAGCACAAACCCTGACAATTCTTTGGCTTTCTTCACTTCCTCCAGCTGCTGCAGATGTTCCTCCTTCGCCTTTTGTAAGCTGTGCTCATGCTCGTCTGCGAGAGATCAGGCATCTCATCAACACAAAGGCACAGGTGTAGTTGAGTAATACATTTGAAATGCATAGAAATGTACCTTTGAGGCGCTGCACTGTGGTTTTGTGTCCTCGAACACTGAGCTGGAGTTGACGGCAGGTTTTCTCCAAGTGTCTCTGGAGCTCCTGGTTTTTCTTCTGCAGTTTACTTGAAGTCTCAGAGCATTCCTTCCTGCAACGAGCCGACTCCTTCCTCTGCGACAAAGAGCCTGGACAACGTGGACAATATCGTTGAGGACATTTGTCGATGGGAACTTTTATATAGTCTAATCAAATCTGTTAATACTGAATCTCAAATGAACAAAGTACAAATGTTTCCCAATGCCATGTGAAGTGAAAAGACATGACATACTCAGCATTTTGTCCATTTCTTGTTCATGTTGTTTCTGTGTTTCTTTTAACACACGGATGAGTCTCTCCTCACTGATCTGAAGGACGGAAATGAAACCATGAAGCAGCCCAAACATAGCACCGCATCACAGACACAATCAGAGAAAACGATGGCATTCAGTAGAGCACAGTCCCCTTGAATACCATCAAACGACCCCACATTTCACAGACTCATAGAAACCAATCTCCAAAATGTTCCTGCTTTTAAAACATAAACAATGTCATATTGCTCAATGTTCAAAGTGAGAAACAAATCCTGGATCCGCCCCCTGATCCGGATCTGAACCAAAATTGGATTGGCTCTTCCCAGACTTGTACCATTCTTCCACCATGTTTGGTGTTAATCCATCCAGTAGCTTTTGTCTAATGCTGACAATGGTGGAGAGAAATATTGACAAGTGATTGGAGCAGCATATAACCACGGCTGCACTCTGTGTTTGGCAACGACCTTTGTTTTTATGAAGATTAACCAAATTAATAATTTCCCAACACATCCTCCTGAATTCTTTACAGATTACCCCACTCCATTCATCGGTAGACGACAGATAACCCAATAACAACTCACTTTCTTCCACTCCTTCTTGCTCTGGGATATTGCCCTGCTGACCACGTCTTTGCAGGATGTTTGGAGGACCTGTGTTATTGTTGTCTCTGCTGCAGCCTCGCTGGTCCTCCTGGTGTTGTCAGTGCCCTGCTGATCAGTTTTGGGATCTCCAAGAAGTTGTGCCTGGACATGTGCCATTCCAGATTGAAGCTCTGCCAACACCTCCTCCCTCATCTGCTGTCTCTGAGTCAGCTCACTCTCAGCGTGCTGACATCTCCACTCCTCTTCTCGGACACTCAGAGTCTCCTGAAGCTTGGCCTCCATCTGCAGGAGCAGCTCCCTCTTCTGGAGCTCAGCGTCCTCTCTGGCTTGCTCCAGCTTCTTGTGCTGCTCTTGCAGCTTGGTGTGATACACCTGCTCACTGCGGAACTGAATGGCGGAGATCTCCTGCTGTTTGTCTCTGTTCCAGACCGCTCTAGCTCCGGCCAGCTCGGCCTTCAGCAGGGCAGCTTGTGCTCTCCTCACTTGCTCCACCTGGCACTGCAGTGTCAGCACCTCCTCCTGTAGCTCCTCCAGCCTCTGCGCTCCAGAGCTCTGCTCCTCCTGCTGGTTCGTGTGTTTCTTATGCCAATGCTCCTCTGCCACCCTCAGAGCTTGGGACACCTGGAACAATTAAAGGATTGTACATGATCACAACAGAAAAGCCAGATAACAACATTTGTTTACTCACAGATAGAAAACATCATACTTGTTGTTCAGTGTGTTTTTCTTGCAGTTCTTCCCATTTCTCTTTCTCTGTTTGGAGAGAGGCTTGATATTCTGGTAATGAAGTCAAATCCTCGACCCAGCGATTGTAGGCCCTGGTCACTGCACCTTCAACCTGTTACACCATCACAGATGTATAAGAATTATACATGTAAAACACAAAGTAGTAAATAGCATTAAAAAAGCCAAGTACAGCGGTATTGGTTTGTTGTTTCCAATTGGTCCCACCCATACAAAACTATAAGATAAAGCAGATGTATGATAAAGACAACTCAGTGACCTGCTTAGCCATGTCCTCCAGATGATTCTCCTGAAGCTCTCTCTGGACTTGTTTCCTGGCCTCCTCCACAGCCTTACGTTTGACTTTGTCAGCCTCCAGTTGCAGCTGTTGTTTCAGGGCGCTGAGCCTGGAGTCCAACTCCTCAGGAGTAGTCGTCTCACTGATGCCCTCGACCTCCTCTGTTTGACAGGTAACCTCAGCAGTCTTTCTGTGCTTCTCCCTCCTTTCCTCCTCCATCTACACAAAAGTAGGAGAAAAACCTTCAGGTCAGAGATGAAATTCTCATTTGGGAGATAAGGGAGCTGACAGTGATTGTAGGGAATCATACTTTTTCCACTTCCTCCCTACATACGGCCTTGGCTGAGGCTACATGAGAGTTCACCTGCTGCTGGATCTCAGCCTCCTTCTGTTTGGACCAGAGAGCTTTCAGTTGGTTTACTGAGGCCTGATGCTGAGCATCCAGCTCCACCCTAAGCTTCTCCACAGCTGTAACACTCTCCTCTCTCATTTTTTGCTGGGAATAAAACCCAATCAATCATAAATGCTTCAATGTAGCTTTGTGTGATTTCTCATACACATTATAGGATCTTTTATTTTCTTACCTCAATATTTCTGATCACAGCCTCCTCCTTCTCCCTGTTGTGTATTCTTTCTTCGACCATGTCTTTCTCTTTGCAGACAGATATATAACATTCTTGTACAGCCAACATCTTATCATTGGCCTCAGATAGATGGGTCCTGTACAGGAAGACATGAACACTATTAACAAGTTGCAAAGGTTTAAAGTTGACTTGGATTCTCAGTATCAGGGCCTGAGGACGTACTGTAACTGTTGGATCTGCTGCAGGTGTTGTGCAGTCAGCTGTTCAACCTGAGCATCATGTTCCAGCATGAGCTCGGTTTGGACCCTGGTCACTACGTCATCCCTGTACTGCTGATGAATCCGTTCAGATCTACATGAAGAAACAGAGATTGCCTACATGAATCAACACAATAGATAAAATAAGCAGTATGTGATCAGCATCCCTGTGTTTCACCTCTGAGCAGCCTCCTGCTTTTCTTGGTCCAGCTCCTGGATCATCTCCCTCATCTTCGAGCACAGCTCCGCGTTGGCAGACCTCACCTTCTCCTCACTCTGTTTCAGCTCTTGATTCTTTTTCTCTAGCACCTAAAATTCACACAGAAGAAGTCTTTCAATATTTAGTGCAAAAAGAAAGACCATTATAAATGAGAATACCAAAGACCACAAACCTCCACTTGTTCCTGCAAGTGTTTCTTATCTTCCTCTAGTTTCACAAACTCTTTGTGAGACTCCCCAGTCATGTCGAGATGTTTCATCTGACTTTTCTCTCTGACCTGTGAACATAAATGAGTTGTTATGATCACTTTACATATTAGAGCTATTTCATCTATTACAATTAATTTGTACCATGCAATTTATTCCAAGTTTTAGTTCGCTATTCTTGTGCGTCATGGAAAACGGTTTTATTAGGTTCCTCATCTACCTTAAATGTCAGCAGTTCAATATTAATATAGCTTGTGTTCATACAGGGCGAGTCCTTACCGAAGAGCTCAGCTTGGCTTCTTCTAACTGACTGCTGAGTTCATTTACTTGGCTCCGACAGTGCTGAAGCTCCTCCTGCAGCTGAGAGATTTTCTGCCGCTTCCCTTTCAGACTACTCAGACAGCGCTGCATCTCCACACGCAGCTGCCGCGAAGCCTCGTCCTTGGGCAGCTTGGAGTCTGACAGATGAGCCAAGGCCGGGCTGATGAAACAGCATAGCATAGTTAGAAATTTGTTGTTTCACAGAAAATACTTGCAGTCATTGCACAAAGACAAAAAGACGCAGGATGTGAAGATAATCAGAGGCCCTATAATGATTCCAGCGTTACCTTTGGAGGATGCCATTTTTCCTGCTCATTTTCTTTAATCCTAAATCCACACAGGAATCAGACAGCTGATGATCCCAGTCACTGTTCAGATCTAATGCAATAACGCCATGTTTCACAGCAGATTCATACATAGTGATCTGCTCCTTCAAATCAGCCAGGTCCTCCTTCAGGGTAAACATGTACAAATAAAAAAGATTTAATTTGCATGTAAAACGTTTTCAGAGTGGTTTTATTTGTGGCAGAGAACGAGAGAGCAAACCTGCAAAGCTTTGTTCATGTTTTCAGTCAGAGCCTTGGCTGATTGAGTCTGTTGAAGTTTAATTTGCACCTGACTCATCTCCTGCACTGAGGCTGAAGAAAAAATATCAATTAGTATTAAGCAAAGTAAAAAATATGAGCACAGAAGTTAATTTAGGTCCACAAACAGACGCCTTCACTCACTTGTCTGCAGTAGCTTAGCACATTGATGCTGACTCTCCTCCAGTCGCTGAGTGAGGCCGTTGATGACTCTTGCCCTCTCAAGCTGCTCCTCCTCTCTCTGGCACTCCAGCTGCTTCACCTGCTCTCGTAACCTCTGACTGAAATCAGTCTTGCAGGATCAATACAAAGCCGTTAATGTTTATGACTTATGACAATGTCTGATGAACACCCTGTTCACACATTAATCTCAGAAAAACCACAGACCTGTTCATGCAGAGCCTGAGAGGAAGAGTCGATCTTCTGCTTCAGGGTTAACAGTGCAACGTCTTGCTGTTCTCGGATGATGGTGAGGTCCCGGTCGTGCTGCTCTCGCACTCTGGACAGGTTGTCGGAACGACAAAGCTCCAACATCTGCTGCTTCATGCTGTCCACTGCAGCGTCCGCCACCCGCTGCTTCCTCAGGTTCTGCAAACAAAGTAAAACTATTGGACAAAAGTCTAATCTTTAATCAAAATTTCACTGTAAATATTAACGCTCTCTCCTTGTCTCAGTAAGGTCTGCAAATGATTTCGATTATTTGATCCGATTTAAATTTCAAAGGTTTTTATATTCTGAAGCTGACAATACTTTCAAATGCATTACATAAATACTGTGTGACGGATTATTGTCTTTCTTCTTTATTTTTTCCATAAACTGAACTTGGCTGATAAAGATGGTTGTAGTTTTTACATATATCTGACTAATCTACTGCAACAAGCTTAAAGAAATTACAGAAAACCTGATATATTACACACCATCTTGTATTTTGCTTTAAACACTTATGATGTGGTTAAACAGTGGCGTGTGTCAGCACAGAACTCACCTCATGGTCTCTCTCAGTAAGGACCTGTATTTGCTGCTCCATAGCCTTCACTCTATTTTTCATCTGCACCTCTTGCTCCTTTACCTCTTCAACCAATCGACTTGATTCCTTGAGACTTATTGCAAAGCCATCCTTTTCATCTATTGATAAGAAAAATGACAATGCCCTCGTGAGAAGCACATCCAACAAAAATAAGGATTCAACAGGCCAGTGCAGGATTCACCGATTCTATAGATAGCACAAGCCCACTCAACAGCCACAAGGGGGCAGATGAATGAGTAAAGATGTATGATCTTATTTCATTATATCAATCTCAATAAATTATAAGTTATGTTCTGCAGTCAAGTGAAAGGCAAAGCCCACCCCCCATTTTGCAGGTACAAACTGTTTAAACATACCTTTGACAATTGCAAATTGATGCTCGATGTATCTCATATTACGCCTTGAATCTTCCAGTTTTTGCTCCAAGTCTTCAATTTGTCTCTGCTGAGCTTTGTTTAAAATCTGCAGCTGAGCGAGTTGCTCCCGGTCAGAAGTTTCTGAAACACAGCACAACAATGTAAATACAACAAATCAAGCATCAACCGCTTATTTAAACAGCGAGGAAGATATTTAATATCTCTGTGTCATATGAGAGGGGGTATATTATACAATAACAATTTGGGTCTCCAGTTTCACAGTGGTAAACTGGGATTTATCAAGGGCTCCGTGTCGTTATGTCTGTTTAGGTCTATTTGTATCACAGTTTTGATTTCAGGTTTCAGAGTCTTTAAACCCCGAATCTTTAATGCTTCCACACAAGGATTTTAAAGAAGTCACTAAACACTGAGCACAGATTTTCCCTTCAGATTATTGTGCAGTAGATCAATTAAATGTGTTCAGTCTGGAGGAGACTCACAGGTAAAATTAAACCATGGTTAAACCCCATGTTAGTTTATATGGTTGGTCCACAGAACAACTCGACTGTTAATGAAGACTGTTACACTCACGTTGTGTCGAGTCGAGGAATTCTCTCTGCAGAAGGTCAAACTGAGCGCCTTGGCGAGCGAGCTGTGGGTTAAACATCTTTGGCTGGTGGGCAGGATGGTGAGGATTGTAACTGGCCTTGTACTGATTGGCAACATTGTCTCCAGCTCCAGGCTTCAAATTCAGAGAAACAAAGACACAAAACGAATAAGGAGAATGTTTGAAACACAAATATATCTATATATATTAATAACAAACTTAGTCAATATTGCAAAACTTCATAACTGCACGAAATACAAGCTTCCGGATATTAAAAACATAATTTTTGAATTATGAAATAAAAAATGATGTACAATATGTAAAGGACAAGCAGAGAGATATTACTTTGGATTCAAATGAAAAAAAGGAGACTAGTGACTTCAACTGTTAAATTTCTATTATTATTTATTAAAATAATTATAGGACATGATAACTCATAGCAGCTCTGTGGGACATTGTTTATAATTTGCGAATAGATAGAAAGCATGTCCTTAAATTGAGAAGAAATCCCTGCTATGAATTATCAAAACATTGAAACTTTTATTCTTAATATGACACATGTAAAACCCTACTGTTACATTGGCAGTTTGCATTCATGAAATAGTCAACTCACCTGAAATTGGTTTCTGGTATTTTGGTCCCCAAGGTTTTGCACGTCCCTGTATCCTCCGTCTCCGTTACATTCCACGTGGTTATTAGATTCTTGAGAATATTGTTTAGACTCATACTCTGTGGAGAAGTCATTGGTCTCTATAGATTTATCTGTGCCCATGCTTGTGTACGTATAATCTCCTTGGGGGAACTGGTGATCCCCTGACTGCTGGTTCCAGGTGGGAGGCAGAGGTGGCCTCTGCTGTCCATTAATCTGATCAGCAACATCCTCGTAAGTGTACTGGTCATGAGAGCCCAGATCATAGTTGCCGTCATAGTTCTTCAGGGAGACATTGACAGTAAGAAGGATTTTTATTCTCCTTTAGATGTTCAGAAAATAATCTGTTAGTAAAAACAAACTATAACTGTACCTGCTCATGAGAGATTGGCTTTGGAGGATTTGACCATTGCTGAGTCCATGCTGATTGTGGGCTGAGTAGAGAGGGACAGAGAATCAGAATTATTATTATTATTAGAAGCTGCTTGTCTGATACCACAGGCAGACGTCACCAAATCTGAGATGTCTCGTGTGACAGCAGCATCCTCATGTGTGTTACCTGTTCCTGGTGTTTTTATTGCTGCAGGTAGAGTACTCAAGCTCTGGGGTGGAGTCTCTGCTGT
Organism: Limanda limanda; assembly: GCF_963576545.1. Classification (NCBI taxonomy): domain Eukaryota; kingdom Metazoa; phylum Chordata; class Actinopteri; order Pleuronectiformes; family Pleuronectidae; genus Limanda; species Limanda limanda. The sequence continues at coordinate 17,650,301 of NC_083643.1, forward strand.
CCTCCAGCATGTCATCAGGCAGGTCTGTGAGCAGTTTGTGCAGCTGTGGAAAAACAGCAGAAGGAAATGAGTCACCATGGTTGCTCAGCAACTGAGTTATAAAGTAACACTGATTTGTAAATAATGAAAAAAAATCACTAACCTAAAAAACGGATAGCGCGTCAGGGGGTGTGTCTAAGTTTTGATTTAAAGTGATCAGTGGTTACTTTAAAGTTAATAGATATAATAATTTTGTATTATTCATAAGTGTGCACTCTTGATTTGTTATTGTGTGTTTATTTCATTCTGTAATCAAAGCTAAAACAATTCATTATTTGATTAGTTACCAAAAATTGTAAACGTAGCAGATTAATTAATCTATCATTCAATAATAAGTAATTTACCAAGCAAATTTTACCACGATTCTGATAAAAGCTTCTTAAATGTGGGGATATGGTACTTTAACATTAATCAATACTGAGGGGTTCTTGTTACAGCCGTAAATAAAACAAAGCTTTACCCAATCAACATCTTGTTCTCTCAGTGTTAAAACTGCGCTCTTTGACTTAAAGGCAAAAGGGAATCCAGAAATAGAAACACACACACACACACTTGCTTTTCAACCAACCATGTGAGCTAGAACAAGCACAGCCATTTGCACTTACTTCCCTTAACGACAGTTGTATATTCCTCAAATCCTCCACAGTGTTCAAAACAGAAGGACCCATATTATCCCATTTACACATTCAACAAAGATTGAAGAAGCAGTTCTTCTTCAGCTGTGAAGCCACATGATAACCACATAGCCTTATCCTTCTGCACTGAAGTCCGTCCGTGAGAACCGTCCAAAAGGTCCCTGGCATGTTGTCAGCGCTCAGTGGCATTCTTGTGTTTTGCTCCCAAAGAACTCCATTGTTTTGTCAGACATATAGGAAGGTTAACTGGAGCAGAAACAATCATGTTCCACTTGACCAACATGTGAATAATAAGCAGGCTACATCCAAAGGGAAAAAATCCATTTAAGAATTAAAATACTAAATCTAACAGGTGGCAGCCACCAGGCAAGACAACCAGCAAACAGCTTTCTTCATGCTTGCTCTACTCAAGAAGCAGTGGGGTCAGACGCATAAGCAAGGCAACCTAGAAAGAGAGAAAGTAGGGAAACCACAGGGCAGAGCTAGTTTCAGCGTGACACACCTGAAAAGAGGCATTTTCTCTGCGCCAATAATAGCTCAGGTTTATGGTGCAACAGATGTGTAGGCGTGGATAATAACACAGCAGCACGCCCCTCAAGCTGTCAAGCTGTGGAGCCGGTGGACTTGGGAAACTCACATGTGCACACCTCAAATGCTTCCCCATACAACAAGCCTTTTGTAAAATCTCCTGGAGATAGACATATACACACACTGTATATATACTGTAATCTGGCATATTGAACAACAGCTAATGTTTGACCATGTGAAAATCTAACTCCTGCAGCTCAAACAACCCGGATAGCTTTAAGAAAATCACAACAGCACACAACCACAGTACAAACACATAACTGTTACACACATGTTAACCCAACATCTCTACAACGCTCCAGCTGTGAATGTTTACCGCACCTCCTGCTCTCTGGCATAGTCCTCCTGGTCGTACTCCTCCTCCTCATGCTGGGTCTGCAGAGCGGCACTGTCAAAGTCGATAGACATGGTGCAGAGCCTGCAGGTGAGGGGACACACAGGCTGCAGGTGAGGGGACACACAGGCTGCAGGTGAGGGGACACACAGTCTGCAGGTGAGGGGACACACAGCCTGCAGGTGAGGGGACACACAGTCTGCAGGTGAGGGGACACACAGCCTGCAGGTGAGGGGACACACAGCCTGCAGGTGAGGGGACACACAGACACAAAGCAGAGTTAATTAAGGGACATCAGGAACTATGTAAAACTCTGCTCAGGATGTGTGATGGTGTGAGATCGCAGGGCTCCTGGATGGTGGAACTACAGGTTGTGGTTAGGGTGAAGCATCATTACATAGTAAGACTCTGGTTAAAAGTCTTCGTCACAAAACCACCTTCTTCCCAGCCCTGTGATCTCAAGCCAAACACACATCTGATTTTGTGTCGTCTGAACTTAGCGAACACGAACAGGTAGCTCCACATCCGCTGTGGAATCAGGACTCTTACCTTTCAGTCAAACTGGAGCCTTCTTCTTCTGTCGTGTTCCTTCAGGGAAGTTGCTGTGAATCCACTGCCAGCCAACACACATGTGTTTACATTACGACGCGCTGCTGCTAGCTAACTAGCTAGCCTGGCCATGTTAGCTTGACTTAGCAACAACGACTACTACTAACGTTTAAACATGACAACCGCCATGTTTGAACATGTCCGCAGAGCTCGTCGGGTAAAGAGAGTTGTTCTCGATAAGATAGAACAGGTTGGAAGCCGCTGAGGGTGAATTCGACCGAGCAGGAACCTGTGAGAGGAGTCACACAAACTGCGGAGACACACAAACTGCGGAGACACTTTCTTCAACAACTCGAGGATCGCCCACTTTGAAAAGCCGCGCGCATTAGCAGCGGCAAACCAGGACACAGCCACACGCACACACGACTCTACGAAGGTTACCTAGTCTCCATGGTAACAACGTTTTGTAATTGTGGGTAATGAAGTCACTGCATTTACTTACTTAGATTAACAGATAATTGATATTATTATAACCCCCATTTTTGACGTCATATTGTCATAATTTAAAACCTTTGATTTGTTTGATGTTTTTTTTCCCCTTATCTTCTAATAACTTTAGGAACATACAGATATTCAGCTACAGGCTAATAAAACGGTGCATTATTGTAAAATTCATTTTGAACATTAATATTGTACAATATGAAAGTAATGTTCAACACTGACTTTTAAATCTTTACAACACAGTCAAGTCTGTCAAAAATTATAAAAATCTAGAAAAATGGACAGAGAACTACTCTATTTACAAAGCTGTACATTTATAAGTATTAATGATAAGTGCTCAGCAGAGAAAATATCCAGCTGACAGTACAGTTAAATAAACAATCCTATACAGAACACAATATTAGTTAGAAAAAAGAAATCATTATTTACATACGTTATGTCAAAACTTATACATAACATGAATATAAAGGAGAGAAAATCACAGAAAACTCGGTGAAATAGTTTTTCCTTGTGTTCATTGAAAAGTTGATCGATCATTTGGACAGTTACGTTACTTTAGTAGAGTAAACGTGTTGTACACTCAGGTTGTACACATCATTCATGAACTCTGCTGCTGAGCTCAGCTGGTTTTCGTCTGTTGCGGTTCAACATCCGGGATCCTCTTGTGACAGTCAGCTGACCACCAGCACCAGGATGTGCCAACAGCGCTGAGCTCTGCTGTGCGACGACCGGAGCTCCGCTGATCGTCACTGTAAAAGTGGAGAAATGGCAACGAACCCGCCGAAGTTAAAGACCAAGATGACCGGAAACGAAAGGTGAGTGTTAGTGCTCGTTGTGCGAGATACAGAGGAAGAGAAGTGTGTCTGAGAAGTCGTTGATCAGCTGATTTGTATTTGTGTTGTTCTTCCCCTGCAGGCTGCAAAACCTGAAGAATACCTTTGAAAAGAAATATGGAGAATCACCTCTCTTCTATGCATATGCACCAGGAAGAGTGAACCTGATAGGTAACTTCTTTTTGTATAGTTTGTTAGTTGTACAGTTGTATAGGTTGGAGTAGGTTGAGACAGATGTAGCCTTTGAATGACTTAGGACTTGAATGCTTATTTTAACATGGTGTTGTTTATAAGTGACAATTAATGGCTTTATTTATAGTGAAGGAGTTGGTAACAATGCTTATAATTATTATTTTAAGGCCTTAAACAATATAATTTGTTCAAGTTTTACTACAGATCTTTACAAACATACATATACAAGTGTGTAAACGCACAAAAAGCAGATACTTGCAAAGCAAGTGTCTTACTCAAGCAGTTTAGGGAATGTTACGATCTGACACCAGTTTGTATTAATTGTATGTATCTGATCTATGAACAATGAATGAATGACTTTATTGATTTCACCGTAATTTACAATTTATTGACCTACTTTAAAAGTTTCCCTCATTAGAAAGTTGACGTAATGATCCTCCCAGACCACGGCTACATGTGAGCAGCTGGTTGGCTCTTAAGATCTGCAATGAAATTATGTGTTCTGTATCAGAGCATTAAGTTTACACCAAGAAAACACCTGAGGGAATTTTAGTTTGATAATAAAATGTATATATATGATAACTGAATATTGATAATTGATATCAATATTCATACGCTGAGCATAAATATTGATAATTGATATAAATTGATATCAATATTCATACTAGTTAATATATTAACATTATCCTCATCTATTTCATGTTTAACAGGAGAGCACATTGATTACTGCGGCTACTCTGTGCTTCCAATGGCCATTGAACAGAATATCCTCACTGCAGTGTCAGTGAACACTTCAGGGACGATCCAGCTGGCCAACGTGAATCCTCAATTCAAGTAAGACATAAACACTCATCATTCAGACCAGTGTTGAACTTTTACATGAAGTCGTCACTTTTGAAGTGTTATTTCAATGGACATCACTGGTAAATTGCTAATAGCTCCTCCTACTTCAGTGATTGTAATCACTATAGCTACCTTCAGTCTATATTTGGAAGTCACAGGTAAACAGCTGAAGGGACGTCTATTTTTTCCACCACTGTGTTGGAAATGGCTTCAGAATCTCTCAAGTGACATTTTTGTTGATCGGGTATATAATCCTCATCATGAGCATTGTTATCAGTGAATGCTTGTTGTTTCTCACTGTGCAGGGATTTCACTGTGTCGTGTTTGGAGGACATCGTCATTGACAGAGACAATCCAAAGTGGTACTATTATTTTCTCTGTGGAGTTAAAGCTATCCAGGTAAGACATATTTTATTCTTCTGACTCTTACAATGAAGAATCTAGTAGTACAGTAATGAAATTATAGTTTATCATGAAAGTTTTTTGTTCTGTTTTACAACTAACCCTCCTGCTGTGTTTGTCTGAGCAGGAGAAGTGTGGGATCGCCCGTCTCTCTGGGATGTCGTGTGTCGTCGATGGAACCGTTCCTCCGAGCTCTGGTCTGTCCAGCTCCAGTGCCTTAGTTTGTTGTGCCGGGCTCGTAACAATGGAGGCAAATCAGAAATCCCTCTCTAAGGTAAAATCCTTTAACTTTGAATCATTTCATAAATCTACATGGTAAAAAAGTAGGATTTCTAATTTCAAAACTAACCTCTGTATTATCTTTAGTTGGTTCTTGCTGAGATATGTGCCAAGTGTGAGTGCTACATTGGAGTAGAGGGAGGAGGCATGGACCAGTCCATATCATTCCTGGCTGAGGAAGGAACCGTACGTTGCATACACACCATTGATATTTACAATATAACCATGTTTGAGGTACAAAGGTCCTGCCATATAAGTAGTGACTTGGACGAGTATTTTAACAACTTTTTCAATGGTCTGTCAGGCAAAACTGATAGAGTTCCAGCCTCTGAAGGCCACTGATGTCAAGCTCCCAGATGGCGCCGTGTTTGTGATCTCCAACTGCTGCAAGGAGATGAACAAAGCGGCTTCCTCTCACTACAACATCCGTGTGGTGGAGTGCCGCATCGCCACAAAGGTACAGTGATCCAGGAGACTGATTCTCAGCCTGACTCTGGGAGTGGTCTATGTGCAAGGGGACAAATACATTATACAATTTAAGTTTATTATCATGTCTCTTTGTTCAGATGTTTCTCAATTTGTTTGTTGTTGATGCTTAATATCTCTAGTTACAGTGCAGAGAATAGAGGTAATTTGTGAACATCAACAAGCTTGTACGTGAGTAAAAATGTGTTTTTGACTGGTTCTGACCCCAGATGCTGGCGCAGGCGCGGGGTCTGGACTCGAGCAAGCTGCTGAAGCTGTCTGAAGCTCAGAAGGAGCTGGGAGCCTCCCTGGAGGAGATGCTGGCCCTGGTGGACGAGGTGCTGCATCCTGAGCCGTACACCCGAGAGGAGATCTGCAAGGTGCTGCACATCACCTCTGAGCAGTTCGCCACGCAGCTGCTGAGCGCTAACACTCTGCATAGTGAGCAACTCGGGAACATCTTTGTACTTGTATTTTTGATTCAGAACTAAATCATATTCAATGTTGGAAGAATTAGTTGATTAGTAGATTCAGAGAACGTTATTCAAGGAAAGATCTCCCTGTGTTTGCCTGGGCTTTCTCCGGGGACAGACACTACACTTAGGTTAACATGGTGTGAATGTGAGTGTGAAAGGTTGTTTCTTTCTATATGATGACCCTGTGAAATACTAGGGAGCTAACCCTCACCCAATGTCAGGGGGCATTGGCTCCAGCTAACTCCGTGACCCTCAAAGGATAAATGGTATAAAGAGAATGGATGGATAGATAATCAATGGCAATTTTGACGGTTGGTTAGTTTATTGAAGTCAACAATCAAAGAATCTAAATTAACTTTCCAAATTCCAAAAATGACCTCTGTCATTGTGAGGAGGTTTTTAGTTTGTTTTGGGCTTCTGTTAAGATATTTGTCCTTATTTTACACATTTTATAGACTAAAAAAATAATCTTTATCATGATCAGATATTCAAATTATAGGTAATGGCAGACTTTATTTTATTAACATTAACGTGAGTGACATTTTTGTACATCAGTATTGTGATATCTCTGTTTCAGTGACGCACTTTAAGCTGCACCAGCGAGCCAAGCATGTGTACGGTGAAGCAGCGCGGGTGCTGCGGTTTAAGGCCGTGTGCGACTCTGAACCTGCAGAGTCCCTACAGCTGCTGGGAGACCTGATGAACCAGAGCCATGCGAGCTGCAGAGACCTGTACGAGTGCAGCTGCCCTGAACTGGATCAGCTGGTCAGCATCTGTCTGTGAGTACAGACCAAAACTCACTGCAGTCATGGATCTCACAGATTTACAATCTGGACACGATGAAATTAGACATTTGCTAATCTAGTAGCTGCTTCAGACACCGGGTTAACCCTAACCCTAATCCTAACCCGGTTATTGTGAATACTGGTTCACTTGTTGCATCCCAGTACGGAGGGTGAGCCACGGTTGGGAGACTCCGGCTTCCAGGCTGCAAAACTATTCTCTAATACAAAAGAATAAACTCAGAAATGCAAAAACCAGGTAATGACAGCAATTACCGCCGCGTCTGTCTAAAAGTAACTGATTAAAATTTGGATCTGTATCGATGGGAAGACCCAGTCTTTTTTTCCATTTTCTTAAACTTGGCAAGATCGGGGCATCAGCTTTGGTGGAGACACACGCTCACTGAGCATCCTTCTACTTTTTATGCTATAAAATAAAATATGATCAGATGTACAGTGTGAGACAAACTATGCATATTCAACATTACTGCATGTATTTATTTTCTTGTAGACCCATGTAAATAGACAAAATATAGGTATAAATACAGGCACTGTAAATATGGTCTCCATGGCAACATTCTCACTCTGGCTCAAAATTAGCTAGAGAAGCTTCAAGCATGGCTTCCCATTACTGTGGACTTTTCTTGTTGCAGAGTCCTGTTTGTATAATTACTCTCACAAAACTAATGATGATCAGCCTCAGCTCGACTTTGTATGTAGTGTTAAGCAGATGTGAACACAATGAGCTAAGAGGATGAACATTAAAGTGTGAAAAATTTGGACGAACATGTTGTTAGTGGATACTTATCTTCTGTATATTTAGTATTGGCTGGTCGGTATTAAATAAAGCTGTGTCTGTCTGCTGTGTACAGTGGATTCATAATATCATTTGTTTTAACTTGCTGTCTTTATCGTGCTCTCTCCATGTTTCTGTCTTTCGTTACGCATTCTTCGAAAATTTGTAATCACATCATCAAAGGTATAATTGGCTAGCTACATGAAATCGTGTAACACAGCTTTTTCGTGTTTCTCTTGGTTACAGGAAGTCGGGGGCTGTGGGCTCCCGGCTGACGGGGGCCGGCTGGGGCGGCTGTGCTGTATCCATGGTTCCCAATGAGAAGGTGGAGTCTTTCCTACACGCTGTTCGAGAGGCTTACTACCTTCCTGATCCACGCAGAGCAGCGATAGAAAAACAAAGTTTGTTTGTGACCAAGCCGGGTGGAGGAGCTGCAGTTTTCCTGGACTGAATTGGATAATACTAAAGCTGTTTGTACAGCGATGAATAAGGATCAAATACACAGCTCCAGGGAAATGAGTGCCTATTTTTCCCCCTGTTTTCTTACACTTGAGGTGAAGGCACTTACAAATATAAGGATGATAAAAAACGTAAACCTAAGTTGGTGTTTCATTTGACTGCTTTGTGGATAATCTGGAAATGAAGGGCCAAAAATGTATTTCACTGGTGCAATATCTTTAATTGAGGGAACAATGCTTTTTTTAATCATAAATGTTTGACCATTGTAATGATTTTCTATCACTGTCTCATTGTTGGCATCAGACTGTTTTCCTCTAAAGAGAAATAGATGTCAAATAAAATAACAAAAACATGTTTAATTTGTGCTTTATAAAATCGTCTTTTATTAACGTGTGGGATCAACATTATGTAGTTATCATGACGATGTTTAAACATGAAGAATTAAACATGATGAATATTTTCAGGCTTTACATGTCCATCATTTGAACTGCCTTACTAAGCCATGTTTCTTCAGCTGTTGTGATGGTGAAGTTAAAGGTGTGTGAGCCTTTGGGGGAATCAGAATGAAAAGTCCTGATGACAGGATCGCGCCCATCCTCCCTTGAGCTTCTGCACACGATCATTTTTTACTTCATTAGAGTGACACGGTGATGGTGGAGGCTCGCTGGTATAAGGCACATTCTCCTGCTCTGTACTGAATGTGAGACTTGGGGGCCATGGCAGAGGTATGCGCTCTATTGAGTGACATTGTAGTTCGTTCATTAGAACCAAATTGAAAATAAAAATCATATTTGGAATTTGATTATGATGAACTGTGAGGAAAGAAATCGTTGCTTTTATGAGGGTTTTTGAGAAGATGTCAGAAACACAAGGCACAGCACATTGAATACAGCTCTCAGAATCATTCTACCACGTCCTTGTCCACAATGCTGTGAGTTTTATGAATCCCATATTTGAGGTCATAGTTTGTTCAATGGCGTATGAAAGGGCGAAATATGAAGTCATTAAAATGTAACCAGAGATTTAAACCGTAGCTAATTTGTGCTTATCACTATATTCAGCAGCTTTATTCAAGTAATTACACAAACCTCTGTCTTGGTAGATTGAGGTGAATCTTTCAACGCATATGCCTTCCCAGACTGAAGTCTATTAATAAACTTTGTTTTTGCTTGTGTTATCTTTGTATTACAACTTGGTTAATGGCAACTAAATGTTTAACTCAAGGTGCTGAAATGTGCCAATTGATTTTTGAAAAATCTGACAAGGACATGCCATTGACATAATATAGAAAAAACTCCAACTGCTTAAAAATCAAATATGATCAGTTAATGCAGGATGACCTTGACAACAAATTGCCGTCAATTATTCTGAAGCTGCTGTTGCCAGACCAGTTTTTATAAATGAGTTGTGTTTAGCTCGATACAGTTTAGAAACGTATCTGTTTAAATTAGCCTTTCACATTCAAGAGTGCACATGACTCACCTTGATACAAAATGAGGTACATGTGTGTTGTTGGATTTGAGTATAAACTCACTCACACCTTGTGCTTGGTCTGTGGGATCCGTTTGTTTATGGTATCCTACAGTTTATATAGTGTTCATGGAGCTCAGTTTGTTGTGCTGATGCTGTTACGGAGTCTTTAACGTTCTGTCGCTCTTCTCCGGTGCTTCTGTGCTTTCATCAGAGATGCAGGAGACTTCGTTCTTTCTCTTTAACACATTTTCTATCCAGTTGGAGCTGTGCTGTGTTCTTTCAGCGGAGCAAGCGGTGGACACCCTGCTCGTCCTCATGTTCTTGCCTGAGGTTATCAGCTCTCCGTAACCCTGCTGGTGGGAGAAGGCATAAGCAGAGTGACGGGAGCTCGTCCTGCGACTTTGCCTCAGGTTCTGCTCCTGAGGCCGTTGCCTCTTTCTGGACTGTTGTTGGTGACGAACCTGTTGAAATACAGCAGAGGTGGAAGAACTTAGATACAAACCAATACCACAATGTAAGAATATTACTTTACAATCATTCTGCAATTCTTGCTTTGAAAATCCTATTTAACTAATCTTGCAAAATGTTATTAAAGAGTAGAAATAATAATTCTGCAGAAAAAATGTCGTAATGACAGATGACTGTTCATACTGATACATCAATGTGTAAGCAGTGTTGTACTTTTGTAGCTGATCGAGATGGAGCTAATCTTTCTTGATACAGTTAAATGCTTAAACTCTGTACTGTAAAGCGCTTTGAGTGGTCATCAAGACCAAAACAAAATCACCATTACTTTTTACCATGAGATGATAAACGGATTAGTAAGAAAAGTTTCTGGTTGTGTATTTATTATTTTGACTTAATCCTCTAATCTTTGTTTTTATGCCTGCGACCGGAGACTTATGTTTCCAGGCTGTTGGTCTGTCCATTCCTTTCTTGTGAACATGATACGTCCACGACACATTTCTTAAATTTTTGTACAAACGTTCAGTTTGACTCAAGGATGATTTGATTTGACTCTTGATTGATTTGGAGGTCAAAGGTCACTGTGCCCTCATGAAACTCAATATATGCATAAAAGTTACTGCACCTTATCTGTTGGAGTTGGGAAGAGGTCTATTCTCAGGAAGCTGACGACTAACCCCGGCACCACACACACAACAGTGGTTAGCAGAATGACCAACCATACGCTCTTCTCTGACAGACAGTTACGGGCCGTGCCTGAGGAGACACATCTAAATTTATTTGTACTCAATAAACATGCATCAGCTTTTATTATCTCACAAGTATCACAATGAATCCAACATACCTACGAATGGGAAATTACTGGGAAAGATGCCGAAGATTCCGTTGCTTTGCATCGCAAATAAAATGACAAAGTACAAGGTCAGACTCCCCCATATGAAGAAGTGATTGACAGCTGTCCAGTAGTGTGTGTCTAGTCCAATCTAAAAACAGACACATGCGTCATAAACACAATTAAAGTCTTAATCTTATTATAATCAGGGCAACTTTTTGTTTCTATTTATAGCCGTACCTGAACACTCACGACTATAACCAAGGATGTTGCTATGGTGACAGCAAAAGCTTGTTGGTCGGAAAAGTGGGAGCCGTCCTCTTTCACCATGACAGAGAAGGCTCCGTAGGGAATAAAGAAAAGCAGGAAGGACGTGGACATCCCCTGCAGCGTGCACAGGAAAAACTGACGCTTGTTAAAGAGGAGGTTCTGTTGGCCGGGTCTGTACAGGCTCGGGTGGCGAAGGCTGATGTAGTCGTTGACGTCCTTCAGAAAATAATGACAGCATGAGTGTTGTGTATTTTATATCGTGGTGAGGGGGAAAGTGACGTGTTGAGGTTGGTTAGTGCCTGGAGAAATAGGCACAGGAGGTAATACGAATATACAGGGTTGTACTGTAGTTTGGGTTGATAAGGTTAAAGGTTCTAGTCAAATGTAAGTTGAAGTCGATAGTTATAAAATATTCCTGACTCAGCAACATCTTTGAAATTAAAATTAAAATAAAAGTTGGCACAAGGGTTTACCATTGGAGACTTCAGAAAAAAAGACTTTTAATTTATTAATGACTTAATAGAAGGCGATGATGTATAACCTTCATATATTCTTACCTGATCAAAAAGTCCCATTGCCAATACTGGCAAAGATGTGTAGACTATATTGAAGAGGGTTATGAACCACTGGTCATACACAGTCTGTGGAGAGAACACAGTGACAGTACATATTTAATTCAACATAAAAAATCCAGAAACTTTCAGAGCAGAGCGGCCTCATGATGTATTGGCCATATTCTCACCTGAGCTGAGAAACCACAGAAGAAACCGTACCAGAAGTGGACCAGCGTGAAGGCAAAGTTCTTGTAGAAGAAGTAACACAGGAAATGACACATGCGGAAGTAGGACCAGCGTCCGTGCACCAGCAGGAGCCGGCGGAGGTACCGAAACTGAGCGAAGGAGTAATCTGACGCCAGGGCGGCCTGCATCCCCTCCTGACCACTGATGCCGACACCGATGTGAGCAGCTGAGGCACAGATACACAAAGTATGGTTCACCAACACTAGAAAGTAAAACATTGAACATCATTGATCGTTGAAATATTGAAATATTCGTGTTAAAAAGGTGTAACCTGTGATTCTAAAGATTGAAATTGGCTGATACACTTTTCAATCTGTTACTAAAACACTTAAAACAAATATATATGTGACTACATGTATTATATTCATATGGTTAAAATACACTGTATATTGTCCTATTGCTCGCCCAGAAAGGTCAGGTTCACCTTAGGAAGAGTGCACCTGAATCCCACACAATAAATGCCACAATACTCCTTTTCCTAATTAAATCATTTTTTTAATTAGGGGAATTTATGTCTGTTGAAGAAGGAGATTTTTGGCTGCCATCTTTGTTTGGATTAAGATTCACAGCATGGCAATGGTCTTGGTGTGTGCAGCAGTAAAGAGACTGGGGCTCCACTTAATGTCGCTGCTCCTGTTCAGTCTGTGTCAGTGTCAGACTCAATCATTTAAGTGATCGATCCTGATATTTACTCTTGATCATGCTGACGTCATTGGCTCCGTCTCCTATGGCCAGGGTGACGGCTCTCTTGTGCCTCTTCACCAGCTCCACCACCTGAGCTTTCTGCATCGGAGTCACGCGGCAGCAGATGACGGTTTTACACAAACAGGCCAAGTCCAACAGGACGTGCTCCAGCTGTGGCTCCAGAGCATGAGCCTGCAGGGAGAACACACACTCATCATACTTGTAAAACCTGTCATTACCATCCTATAACATCAACCCCCTGTAGAGGCCACTCCAGGCAGAAGCTGCTGAAGGCATCACTTCCATCGAGCTGTTGTGCGACATGCACACTGCTCAAAGCGTGGCGAGGGAGCAGCTCCTCTGAGGAAACGGATGTTAATGAGAACCTGTAATAGCGTCGTGGGCCCTCAGCTGCACAGCAGCTCTCTGCTCATTACAGACTTAGCTCCGTCAGCAGATGCAGAGATGCACGACTCAGCAGACAGCAACACAAACAACTGTTTAATTGAGTAAAACCTGCGAGCTAAAAACAAGCATGGGGAAAACAAGCACAATAAAGAAGAGGGTTATCATTTCACTTAACGTAACAATTCTGAGTATCTTACCAAACTGTGTCCATTGATGACTAAGGCGTACTCTGCTATAATGTTTTCTTCTAACACCGAGTCTGCAAACACGTCCGACTTCTCAACATCTCCTGCACTGCCGACTCGACTCAGGCCGAGAATGTGCTCCTTCGCACTTCTGACAAGAGAGAAGAGCAGGTGAACATGCAGGTCCAAAACTCTGAGACCAGCCTCCAGGGGTGTTTCACGGAACTTTAGGGGACCAGGGCAAAAGGGACAAGGGGAAAGCCTCCGCCCGAAACAGAATTACAATCTTCAAACAATTATTTTATCATCAAAATTATAAACAGAGTGCAGACTGTGAACACACATATAAATAATAGTAAAGTAGTAAAGTTAAAGTGAAATTCTCCACCACCATGCCAGGCACTTCATACACATGCATTCAGCCCCCGTTCAGACTTGTGATCCTATCACGAGTGGTCAGAGCTAAGTACAGATCACCCAGGTGCATCCTGAGATCTGACACCAAGATTGTCCTCCGCGGGGGCCGTAAACCCAGTGGCCTATCAGATTCCCTGCTGTGTCATTAGAGGTTAAAGGATAAATGGATAATGTGTCACCTGAGCTGCTGCTGCACCTCCAGCAGAGTGTGGCCAGACATAACAAACACCTCGTTCATGTCCTCTCGCAGCATGTTGCAGGAGTAGCCGATGTTCATAGCAGTCTCTGGAACATCACACACAGTATATATCAGAGCTGGGTAAGCAGGTAGTAAAGTTGTTTGGTCAATAAGACAATTACCTAGTTTGTCTCCTGTGAGGACCCAGATCTTGATGTCGGCCAGATTTAGACAGGCGATCGTTTCTGGGACTCCTTCCTGTAGCTTGTCCTCTATTGCTGTGGCTCCTAGAAGCTTCAACCAGAACAGCAGTCAGTCTGCAGACACTAAATGAGTTCGACCGATTCAGGGATGTAAAGGAGAAGTTGTCGATTTTACCTTCAAGCCCTGCTCGATCTCCTCGTAGAGAACCGCCAGCTGATCCTCCCGGTTCTCAATCACAGTGCCGGCGAACAGAAGCTTCTCCATCCAAACTTCAAATTCCTTCTCATCGAGGTCTTTGTAGGCCAGAGCTAATGTCCGGAGGCCTTCTCCGCCAAATTCCTGCAGGGGGAAGAAAAGTCTCAAAATCTGGTGTCCAACTAAATAAAGCATAATAATTTATGTAATGTTGGGATTTCAAACTTTTAGCTATAGGTTGTGTCTGATTGAACTCCAACCAAATAAAGATAGAAGCATTTCAAATTATATTTGAAATGCAACACCTCCACCCTAGCTGCTCTCTCCTCTGCCTTCTCCTTCACCCACACACCCAGACCCACTGGTAGGGGTGGGGGTACAGGTTTACTCATTTCCCGCAAATGGAGTTTTTCTCTCTACTCGCTTCCACTTTTTACCCCAACGTCTTTTGAATTTCATGCTGTGACAGTTACTCATCCGGTACAATTAACTATTGCTGTTCTCCACCGTCCACCAGGTTCTTTGGGAGATTTATTGGAGGAATTAGACGTCCTCCTGTCAAACTTCCCAGAAAATGGCCCTGCACTTATCCTTCTGGGTGACTTTAACATCCAGACAGACAAGTCATCTGATCTTTTACTTTTATTGTCTTCTTTTGCTCTCTCACTCAGTCCTTCCCCTCCTACTCACAAAGCCGGTAACCACCTTGACTATATTTTCACCAGAAAATGCTCAACATCTAACCTCACTGTAACCCCACTTCATGTCTCTGACCACTTCTTTATCTCTTACTCTCTCCCACTATCTCAAAACGTCAACCCTACCACATCAACAGAGTCTGTACCTGTCCGTCGCAACATTCGTTCCCTCTCTCCTGCCTCGCTAGCATCCTGTGTTTTATCTGCCCTCCCTTCCACTGACTCTTTCTCACTCATGCATCCTAACTCTGCCACAGACATTCTCCTCTCTACTCTGTCCTCCTCTCTTGAATCCCTCTGTCCTCTCACGTCACGACAGGTCCACCACTCCTCCCCAGCTCCGTGGTTGTCTGACTCGGTGCGTGCCGACAGAGCCATTATGCGAGCATCAGAAAGGAAATGGCGGAAATCTAAACACCTGGACGACCTGCTCGCTTATCAGTCTCTTCTCTCCTCTTTTTCTGCCTCTATTTCCACAGCCAAAAGCACTTTTTACCAAACTACTATTCAATCCTCATTTTCTAACCCCAAAAAACTCTTCTCCATCTTTTCCAACCTCCTCGACCCCCCCAGTCCCCCTCCTCCTTCCTCCCTTCTACCAAGCCACTTTGTCAACTACTTTACAGAAAAGATTGATGACATACGCTCTTCTTTTTCTGATCCTCCTTCTAAAACCACACTTCCACCAACTTCATCTTAATCCCCTTCGCTCTCCTCTTTCACCCCTCTGTCTCCCAATCAAGTTCTTACCTTGGTAACCTCCGCCCGCCCGACCACCTGCCCCCTTGAACCCATCCCCTCACATTCTCCAGTCCATCGCTCCTGACCTTCTTCCTTTTCTCACCCATCTTATCAACACTTCCCTCTCAAATGGCTGTTTCCCTAATTCTCTGAAGGAGGCAAGAGTAAATCCTCTCCTGAAGAAATCCACCCTCGACCCGTCTGCAGTAAATAACTACAGACCTGTCTCTCTTCTTCCCTTTGTTTCCAAAACTCTAGAACGAGCAATCTTTAATCAACTCTCCTCCTATCTGAACCACAATAATCTTCTTGACCCTCACCAGTCTGGTTTCAAGGCAGGTCACTCAACTGAGACTGCCCTTCTTGCTGTCTCTGAGCAAACTTCACACTGCTAGAGCAGCTTCTCTCTCCTCTGTCCTTATCCTTCTAGACCTCTCTGCTGCATTTGACACGGTGAACCACCAGATCCTGATCTCATCCCTTCAGGACCTGGGTATCTCAGGCTCTGCTCTCTCCCTGCTCTCTTCCTATCTCAAAGACCGCACTTATCGGGTAACTTGGAGAGGATCTGTTTCTAAACCTTGTCCTCTCACTACTGGTGTCCCTCAAGGTTCTGTCCTGGGTCCTCTCCTCTTTTCTTTGTACACCAACTCTCTCGGCTCTGTTATTCACTCGCATGGCTTTTCCTACCATAGCTATGCTGATGACACCCAACTAATCCTCTCTTTTCCTCGATCAGAAACACAGGTAGCAGCACGAATCTCTGCCTGTCTGACTGACATCTCTCAGTGGATGACCGCTCACCACCTGAAGATTAACCTTGACAAGACTGAACTACTTTTCCTTCCAGGGAAAGACTCTCCCACCCACGACCTGACTATTAACTTTGACAACTCCGTGCTAACCCCCACTCACACTGCTAGGAACCTGGGTGTGACACTCGACAGCCAACTCTCCCTTTCTGCCAACATTACTGCAACAACACGATCCTGTAGATTCATGCTATACAACATCCGGAGAATACGCCCCCTTCTCACTCAGAAGGCGGTGCAGGTTCTGGTCCAGGCCCTGGTCATCTCACGCCTAGACTACTGTAACTCCCTCCTGGCAGGTCTACCTGCTAGTGCCATCCGACCTTTGCAGCTCATCCAGAATGCAGCAGCTCGACAGATTTTTAACCAACCCTAAATTCACTCACACTACTCCGCTCCTCCGCTCCCTTCACTGGCTACCAGTGGCTGCCCGCATCTGGTTCAAAACACTAGTACTTGCGTACCATGCTGTGAACAGATCAGGTCCAGTTTACATCCAGGACATGGTCAAACATTACACACCAGCACGTTCACTCCGCTCTGCTTCGGCTAATCGGCTCATTGCTCCTTCACTGCGAGCTAAACACTCGTCAAAATCACGACTGTTTGCTGTCCTAGCTCCTAAATGGTGGAATGAGCTCCCAATTGACATCCGGACATCTGAGAGTTTACACATCTTCTGCAGAAATCTAAAAACACACCTCTTCCGACTGTAAAAAAAAACAAAAACTAACCACTTTTGAAACTAACACTTTGGTAGCACTAAAATGGCACTTACCAATAGCACTTTGTAGTTTTGCTTTATTTCGAAGAAATTGTACTGTCTTGATTCTTGTTGTTCTGGGTTTGTTCCCTCGGGGTTGAATGCACTTATTGTAAGTCGCTTTGGATAAAAGCATCAGCTAAATGAAATGTAATGTAATGTAATGTATATTTGTACTCTTAACATAAAAGATATGAGTAGTTTTAGCTAGATATAAGGCCTTCATACAAATGTTTTTAATAACTGTTGCTGCTTAGTGTTAATAATGAATCTTTCACTTGTTCTCATTTCTAACTTCTGATATTAAAGGCTTATTCCCTTGAATTCATTCAACATCATAAAGAGTTCCAGGAGCTGTCTGATAAAGTCCTGGAGGTCAGACAGAGTGACGTTGTTGACTTAATGTTGTATGTTGCTTTGGTTTCGAGGATCCGATTGAAAATTTTCTTTTGCCCGTCATGGCATCTGCTGAGTGAAGGCCTTTCATAAAGGATAGACTTGCCTAGCAACTATCAGAGTAGTAACGTCATTGGGAGTGTCTCCCTGTTCACTTCCGTATTCCAAAAGCCAGGAGGATGGATTACGCCTGCGCACTTCCGAGGAGGAGGAACGAAGATCTACTGTTATAAAATAGACAGGCGCCGGATGTTCAGGGCGCTCTGACATATCTAATGTGTGGAAGCCCATTGCTTTGCTGTAACCTGTTCATTGCTTTTCTAAATAAATATTTGATTGACCAAACTGAGTTCAGCTCATCTTCTCTTAAAGGATAAACGATCACGCTTTGACAGTAATTATAATCTAACTACAGTATAACTATGGCAGATGACATGTCATTGTACAATCTACAATTTCTGAAATGAGTTAATACAGATGCATGGTGCATATTGCATAGTGCACTTATGTCACTGAGTTATTTCCATCCAAACAGCACTTACACTGAGATGCTCTGAGGTTGTGTACATGAGGTCTTCACTGGATGGATCCAGGCGTTCGAAGATAACAGTGTCGGCTCCTTTGGAGTAAAGTTTAATTTGGCCTTGTGGATTTCTCACTGTAAAACACAGGAAGAGAACAAACTACATTAGTTAAGAAATCACATCTTATTACCCTACAAAAAACAAAGAATAACCCTGAGATAAAAGACTGCAAAAAAAATGTATTTACATAAAAAACTGAATCTGCTATTTGAAAATAAGGATTGATTACTGACCACTGTACCACTGTCTGGTAAGGCTTTATAAACTGTAATTAATGGCTCTATTAATGGTTAATAAATCATTTTACCAATGCTTTATAGATCAGTTAGTTATTAACAACAACGTTTGGGTTGCCAGGTTGTGGAAAATCCTCTTTGCCAGCCCTTGTGCTCAGGTAAACTCCAAAATGAACCCGTCACGTGTAAATGTTAATTAATCATCAATAAAGGCTTCAACAACTAGCCACTACACATTTGTTATGAATATTAATACACTGTTTTTGAAAAAAATAATAATTCCAGATGTCCTGCAGCTCTTTTCTCAAAGGTCAGAGGCTCAAAAGCTCACCACATAATAAAGCCATTAATCACTGCTTTATAAACCTTTTGTAAATTATGCCTTATCAAAAAGTCATACCAAAATAAAGATGTTAGAACTAAGAAGTGGGATTCATTTAATTTTTCTGATTATTAATCTGCATGAAAAGATACTTCTGAAACTACAACAAGCACATGAACTAGAGCATTGCTGTTAAAAGTGAAGACCTAACCAATGACACTCATTCTCTTGCGCACGTTGTTGAAGTCCAGTATGGCCAGCAGCTGGTAGGTGACGGCCCGCCCCATCTCACACAGAGTGATGGATTCTGGGGTTCGAGCCCGGAAGACAAACCCAAAGTTCCGTGCCGCGGTGACCAGAGCTCCCTCATCCGGTGACTGAGCCTGGTACACTAGATGTCCTTCATGTTAACAGAAACATCGTTCAGAAAGCACCTTAATAAACTGAGTGGCTATGGGCTATTATCACTTCTACAACTCCTGTGTGTGTTTGTGTTTTACCTTCGTTCTTCTCCTCTGGCATCACCGTGTGGCACAAAGCCAGCAGCCTGAAGAACTCCTGCACAGCAGGATCCTCCAGCTTTACAGCTTCCACCAGGCTGCTGTCGTAAAACTTAAACTTTCGGTCACATAGAGGGTTGAAGGAAAAGTCCACACATGCTGTTCTCTGAGGGGACATTCTCACCATCAGCATGAACGATAGAAAATTAATATAGTATCAGAGAGTTTGTAAATTAGCTACTTTAACTTAATTACCTCTGTGTTTTCCATCTTTTGGTCAAATTCATCATAAACATCACCTACGAGAGAAAAAAATGAATGAGTTGAACACCTTTGTCAAATATTACAGAAATGCTGCGCTGCCTGTGTGATTGTTGTTTTTATATACACTTCTCAATATGGCTTTTAAGTCTGTATTAAAATAGATGAATCAGTTATTGAACACATTATGTTTTCATGAAAAACATAATAAAAGCATCAGTTGTTTCCAGTAGAGTTTTAATGATGTGTTTCATGGAAGGCTTTGCAGAAGTCTGAAGAAACCATTCTGCCGTTATAAAAATGTCCTCTAAAGGTAACTGGATACAGTTGCTATAAAGGGAGGCGTCTCATGATGTGATATATTTTTAGATATCAGCAAGTCAATGTGGTCTTCTAGAGGTCTGATGGAGATGTCTCCACTTAAAACAATTAATCAAGTGGAAAATTCCAAGTAAGTGGAATTAAAATAATGTTTTCTTCCTCTATTTTAAAGAATTGTGCTCTAATATTTGAGTTAATTACTTCTTAATCCCAAAGTAAGCCAATCATATACATTTTCAAACAGTAATATACAAGTTGTTTAAGAGTATCACAGCGCTCCGTACCATACGTCTGTCCATTAATGGAGCACTTGTTGAACACCATGATGTTTTGGGTGAGGGTGCCGGTCTTGTCGGAGAAGATGAACTGCACCTGGCCCAGCTCCTCGTTCAGGGTGGTGGTGCGAGCTACAGCTGCAGTGTTCGTCTGACCGTGGTACATTCTCTTGTCCCAGTTAATGAAGTAACTGTGACCGAGCCGCAGGACCTCCACACTGAAGGAAAGGTCATACAGCTCATTGTATAATACAACTTATACATGTTTATTTTTTCAAAATAAGATGTCCCCTGCTTGAACAGAGTGACCATAGAGCTTGAGCATGAACCGTGATGACATCTTTATTGAGATCAAGTGGTTGGATCTCATTTCAAAAGATACTATCTCTGTTGACTGATTGACTGAAGAACAGCTCATCCAGGAAACCTCACAGTTGACACTGCACGTCCTCAGACCAGCAGCTACTCACACACCAAGTCGATTGAATGAGCGGTCATTGGGAAAATTTTAATTAACACACAAAGACAGAGAGAGACTCCTCCATTTATTAGTAGGATGATTAAATAAAAAACTTTTGCAGACAGGTGCATGTTCTTTGACTGTACCTGACATACAGTGAGATGGGCACAACAGTGTTGAGGTTGATGATGTAGGACCAGAAGGTGAGGAAGCCAGAAAAAACAGCGCTCCTCTGAAACTCTGTCCAAGGCAAGAACACCTGGAAGCTTCTGCCGATCCGACTCTCCCAGATCGTGTTTCCAATTGCCATAATAACTCCCATGCAAATGAGGAAGGCAAAGATCTGAAATACAGAATCAGCATTTAATATTGATATTGAAGGTTGTCTCTCATAGAGGGGACTATCATAAAAACTGTGCTAGACTCTCAGTACACAGACACGTCTGAAGCGCTTCTTCTCGGGCTTGACTGACATGTCCCTCATGTTCTGATTTGTGTTGTTGTCCCCACTCTTATGGGACAACTTAGTCTTACTATAAATGACCTCACATAACTAAGCTGGTCAAGTTAACCAGAACACATGAAAGCACATGTGCAGGTGGGCTGAGCCTTTAAAGGAGACATGATTTTAAATATTGGTTGCTCGTTGAAAAAGTTTACATGCTCCAGTGTTCAGAAAACCAAACACTCTCCTCAGAATGTCCATTGCTGGAGCTCCTCTTTTCAGTCTCTGTCCGAAAAGCTTGGTTTTTGCTACTGTTTCTTTAAGAAACCCTCCCACCTCCCAAAAAAGCTCAGTGTGCTCTGATTGGCCCGTTGGCTCAGTTTGTTGTGATTGGTCAACTGCTTCAACCACTTGTAAGAAATTTCAGCCTCCGTTGGTGCTTTACCTGACATTTTTAGGGGTGAGTGCAAGACTAGACGCATTGTGTTATTGTTAAGTAAAGGCTGTGCGACTGACGCAGCATTTCAGGAGCTTCAGACCGCCCCTTTTGATGAATTGAAAAAAATATAGTGTGTACATTTCCATGAAGAAGCAAACTGCGGCTCACCCAAAGAACCAGAGTGTTCATGAGTTTGTCAATACTTGTTCTCTTAAATTTAGTTATTCCACAGTTCTGCATCAGTTTGGTTTGCAGCCCTGTTGAATAAAGAGGAAACATCATCAGTGAAGAAAGAGTCTGAGCAACAGGAGGGTTTGTGGGAAATTTAGAGAGAGAAATACACAAGAAAAACAGACACGGCTCATGGATGTGGTGAATGAAAAACATTTAAATATCTTACCAGCAAATATCACCATTCCAAAGCAGCACTCAGTGTTTCTAAGTACACATCCTCGCAGCAGCATCCTGTCATTATCCAGAGGGTATTTATTGTCTCTCCAGCATAATGTTCCAATGAATTTATCCAGCTTGTTGTTTGGTGGCTCACAAATGACTTCTCCTGAAAACCACAGTTAAAAGAGTTCCAGAGAACAACAGTCAACAACATGCATTACAAAAAATGGACATACTTAATCATACAACAATAAAATGTCATAAATGAACATACAGCAAAAATGTACATGAATAAATATTCCAAACATCATCTCACCATCAAAGTCCATCAGCTTTGAAACATCTCCCAAGTCTGAGGTGACGGTCAAGGCCTGACGAACTTTCAGATTTGTCTCTCTGTGAGGGGAAAAGTGGAAAATAGGAAATTCTTCTAATGTGACATATAAATGTAGGACTCAAACTGTTACAGACACATTTTTGACATTTCTCATATTCTCACAGTTTCCATCGTCACACTATTGTATCACGTTTGATCGTTTTACTTTTTTAAAAAAAAGCCAGTACAGCACTTACCCATCTAGCTCTGCCGTCTCAATGTAACACAGTCCATTGGGCTCACTGCTACAGAGGAGGAGGATGTCTGCCTGAGTTTAAAACCAATATGAAACACTAATGAGAAAATGCAAAAGATCGTTCACCACTGAACCTGAAAGAGCAGCAGCCTATGGATCCTCCAATCCCTGCATTATATACCGACATGAAGACACAGAAATTAACCTACTCCAATAAATTGTTTCACAAATTGAAAAAAAGGAAATTCGACACTCTGAGTGTTTCATCTAATTGGTATCACTGCACACAACACGATAGCACAATTTACTCACGGCAACAAACTGATTATTCTCTAGTTTGATGATGTCCCCCACTCGAACATTCATCCATTTCTCATTCTGCAAACTTGGGAACAAGAAGCACAATAACATACAATTAAACTCATGAAATGTCGTTGAGAATAAAAAGTATACGATCATTTGTGCAGGTGATTTGAAAAAATTTAGAATGTCATACCTTCCCCTGATGAGAACCTGAGACTGACGGTTGTTGACTTGCTTGTCGTTCTTATGTCGGAACTGAAATTAAAGAAGTGAAAATGACCATGGGAGATATGGGAGGAGCGTTTAGAAGAGATTACAAACACAAACTGATCTGGATGAACTAACGTAGTCGTCTGTGGCGTCCTTCACAGCTGTGATTAGCAGCACCAGCAACAGAGGCACGATGGTCGTGAACCAGGACAGGGAGGATATCGCTGGAATAAGCTATGTGAAAGGAAAATCTGAGGTTAGTGGGTTAGGGTTAGGGAAGCAGGTTTTCTCTTCACGGACACAGTTTATCTTACCTGCAGTATCAGCAGCACTATGAAGTAAGCATTGGCCACTCTCTGCAGCTGCTCAAACAAGTTGAGGGGCAGGAAGGTGAGGATGTTGTACTTTGAGGTTTTGATGTGATTGTCCTGAATAATGATACATTACGAAATAAAAGCAGATCAGCCTGAGCTTGTGGATGATGCAAATAAAAAGCGTTGTTTTGATGTTTACTTACAGCGTATGAGAACTTGTCAATGTAGTCCCGTGCATTGGCTTTCACGTGGCGTTCCCTCTCTACATACAGAGAAAGAACCTTTGTTAATGTGAGGAACCCTGCAGGTTTTCTGCCATGACGAGTCAACACGTCTGCTGGGACAGATGCTGTTCATGTTTCAAGCTGCATATTCCTACTTTCACATGATCTGTTGCAGTTTCTTTGTCTCCCTCATGTCCTCAGGTACGTATTACTTTAGACACAGTTTTATTAAAGGCCAATCTCTCATACAGGAAGGGGACTCAAAACAGACCAAATTTAAAGAGAGATCATCATCATCATCAATCATCATCATCATCATCATCATCATCATCATCATCGTCCACATCATCAACATCATCATCATCATCATCACTACTTTCTGATATCAGAAGCACTTCCAGCCTCAAGTGCTAATTTTAAACAGCTTCAAAATAATGTACTGTATGTTGTAATTTGTGAATTCAAAAAGCTATTTGTATTGTCTACTATTAGAGTTCTTTCACATAGATCGCATCATACAACATTTTTAATGGGCATATTTGTGTCTACAGTCAGATAAATAAACATGAATGACCTTAACACTCTAAAATGGGAGATGGAACCCGCCTGATACTTCACTGAAGACTTCATCCACACTTAAAGCTTTGGCATTCATCTCATGGCTCATACGTCAAGGTGATGCATTAGGAGCCATTGTCATGCTCGACCATGCTTTTTAAACGGTCCCAAGAGGAGGCATATTAAATGATACAACCATTAACTTTCCACATAAAGTGACGCCTGAAGGAGCTCAGCGCTAGATCAGTTGTTTCCAAATTACCTTAAATCATTGTTGAATTATGCATTATAGACATGCAGAGATGCTGCAACAGGACAGAGCCTCCCACAAAACAGACTGCCCTCATCCTCCTATCAGTTACTATAACAATCAATTATTTAAAAAAGGCTTTTGTTGTTTGAAGGCTTCACTCTGCTTAAGCATTTGATTAGAAGATGCATCAATGCCATGTTTTTTTTCTAATAAAGCACAAAGTGATTAAATTCTGATTCCTGAAGGAGTTTTGCTTATTTACAAGAGACTTCAAGTCCGAACAGCACTGGGATATCATGCAGCGGCAAAATTAATCACAATTGCCTCAGCAAATATTGCTGACCACTGAGACTCAACGTTGATACAGTAACAAAAATAACAATAATTTTAACAAATGTGAACAACTTATTAATGTAAAACCAGATTTATTTTTCCTAACGTATTTTAGATCATTGACGAAAAAAACTTCTACTTCTACAACTACTTCTACTGCTACTTCTTTATGCATTAACTGAATATTGCAATATGTTGTTTATCTATTGTAGTAACATTAAATATAGGCTACAGTAAAGGACCTGCTCCTTCTTAATAAAAAAAGAAAAAATGTATGATTTTACTTTGTTGAATAAATGAAATGAAATGAATAGAGAATATGTGTCTTACCAACAAGAGTATTTCTCCTCCAGAATGCCATCTTATCCTGGGACCTCCTGCTCCTTGCCCTAAAAGACACAATAACCATCTATCTGACTGCATATAATAATAAAAAGTGTGCTGCTGAGCATTCTACAGAGGAGCACAGGTGGAGTGGATGTGTTGGAGGAGGAACGAGTAAGTCTGTAATAATCTGAGGCAAAGGAAGCAAAGCGGTGTCTGGTTTCTTTTGTCTTGAGACAAGCTTCAGCAGCAGATAAATGCCCAGTGAGCTGTCTCCTTAGTGAAAAGTACAAACATCCCTCAGTCATTTTTTAAGGAGATGGTTCTCTTTGCGTTTGGTTATATCATGGTAATATTTCTGAAGTCTGCCTCAATTTCTCCTTTCCTTGAATAAGTTTGTCACAGGCGCATCCTTGTGTTTCCTCCATGTATCCTCTGGTTCACCTGCATTTATTCCAAGTATCACATTGTGGAGATATCTCCTCAAAAAGCGCTGTGTCCTCCCCCTGAATCTAAATCACCAGCCGGAGTCATGTAAGCGGTTAGAGAAGAAGTGAGAGAAAGAGAGAGAGAGAGAGAGAGAGAGAGAGAGAGAGAGAGAGAGAGAGAGAGAGAGAGAGAGAGAGAGAGAGACAGAGACAGAGAGAGTGACTGCAGACTGTGAAAATGGTGCAGGAAGACACCAGCGTCTCAGGCTGGAGCTGTGTGTGTGCGTGTGTGTGTGTGAATGTGTGTGTGTGTGTGTGTGTGTGTGTGTGTGTGTGTGTGTGTGTGTGTGTGTGTGTGTGTGTGTGTGTGTGTGTGTGTGTGTGTGTGTGTGTGTGTGTGTAGCAGCAGGGGACTGTCAGATTGGACTTGACCACTGTTATTTTGGGAAGCTTTCTTTCAGAATTTTTCTTATCATTCTTATTCATATTCCTATTCTTATTTTTAATTTTTTTTACTTCTTATTCATTTTATATAGTGGCAGTAGTAGAAGTATTGATATAATAAAGAAATTAATAAATAATAATAATGCTAACATATTTTATTAGAGTATGGTATTTATTTGGCACTTTTCAAGATGAAGCACAATGTACAGAAACACAGCACTGAGTATAATGATGAATTTACAAGTATAATGCTGTTATTAATAAAATGTATCAAAATAAATCTTGGTTAAAAATAAACATATAGTATAAAATATGCTAAATTAAGGTAGGTGAAATTAAGTTAAGTAATTTGCAAGTTGCAATGCAAATATATAAGATAATCTCATATGAAGTGAATATGTTCTGTATTTCTCTAAATTTATGTAAAGGCTCATATCATATGAATATATAAAACTATCCAGAAATGAATCCAAAAATATTTGGGATATGAACGTCATTCTTTTGCACATTAGGCTCCAGAGCGATCAGACGAAGCCACGGTCAGTACACCGGCTCAATCATCACTTTCAGCTGTCAATCATGAGATGACAGTTCCTATAGCATCAATTAACTCATTAAAACCAATATTACCAGGACAATTAACAGTTGAACATATGCCAGAAACCATGTTTGAGTTATTTGTAATGAACTTTCTAATTTCAGTCCATGTCACATCAACCAACATAGAGTAGGCCGGCTTTATAACCTATACTGCAGCCGGCCACCAGGCGGGATTAAGAAACTTTGGATTCCCTTTTAGGAAGCAGTCTTGTATGGAAGCCATTTCCGCCACTGTGATGAAAAAAAAAATGAGATGCTATCTCATAATTATGACTTAGCATCTCATAATTATGACTAAGCATCTCATTATTATGACTTAGTATCTCATAATTATGACTTAGCATCTCATAATTATGACTTAGCATTTCATTATTATGACTTAGTATGTCATTATTATGAGATAGCATCTCATTATTATGAGATACTATCTCATAAACAAGGCTTTTTTTTTTTTAAGTGAATGCAATACGCTTCCGTACATAATAATGAGATACCAATTTTTTTTTTTCGTCACAGTGGCGGAAATGGGCTTCCACAGTCATGCCATCTCATCTGATCCAGGGATTGTCCCTCTGAACTACATTTCCCGGGTGCTCGGTAACACACCCGACAAGCTTGAGGACATGAGTTTTCAAGAAGAAAGAAAGAAAGAAAGAGTGAAACAGATGAGATGTTTTATTTATTTATAAAGCTGGGATGTGTTTAAGTTAAGTCTGAAGCTTTCGATGGCTCAGATAGTGGAGGGGGGCGTGGCCTACACTGTGAACTACACTTACCGACACAACTCGTTTCCTTCATTCCTGCAGTTACAGGAAGTTCACCCCGGGTTGAAGTGTCTGCGGGCGGTGACAGTCCTGCTCGCTGTTGACAGGAAGCAGGCTGGACTCACTCTGCAGGCTCCTGACAGGATTGTGACTGAGTCTGCAGCTGCACCAGGAGACGAGGTAGGTGTCAAACAGGTGGTCTCTGTCCACGTGTCCGTCCTAAACTCGATCTGAATATCCCGTTAAAGCTGTCTAGGCATGTGACGCAGGCTCGGGGGTGTTTGTTACGAGGCGTGCAGAAGTAAAGGTTCACCTCAGATTTGGATCCATAACGTATCATTCGACTGAAGGGTTTTTAAAGTATTTGTTTAAAAAAAAAAAGCTCAGTATAAAGAAGTATTTTCCTACAAATAATCAGTGGTATTTTTTATTGTGTTTGTCCTCAAACTCATCTTCTCCTTATCAGCACATTACAGATGATTAGATATAAAGGCGTGTGCTGAATGTCACACGTTTATTACTTAATCATAAAGTCTCTTATCTACAATGGTGATAACCAGTAATTTCCTGTGATGAGCATAAACCAGTGAGTTCAGTTTGTTGACTCTTCTGCTCACAGAGAACTATATATCAGATTTGTTGCAAACCAGCATGACTTGCATTTGTTGTCTGGACACAGAATGGCTGCTCTGGGTCGTCTGAGGCAGTGCCGCTCCACTGCCAACGCCATCTCTAACTTCCACACCAGCAGCCGGGTCTCTGCCAAGGAGCACTACAAAATGCTGGTGCTCGGGGGAGGCAGCGGGGGCATCACGATGAGTGCCCGGATGAAGAGGATGATGGGAGCCGG
Source organism: Limanda limanda (assembly GCF_963576545.1). Lineage (NCBI taxonomy): Eukaryota > Metazoa > Chordata > Actinopteri > Pleuronectiformes > Pleuronectidae > Limanda > Limanda limanda. The sequence goes on from NC_083643.1 coordinate 17,678,408, forward strand.
GAACGTCGCCGTCGTAGAGCCCAGCGAGGCAAGGATGCACTAGTTTGTGCCCTAGACCATAATACAAACTGCTATGTATAAAACTTTGCTTTCAGATATCCTGTAGAAAACATAATACTATCTTCTGTCATACCAAACTGCTGTTTAAGTCTTTCTTTTGATTTTTTCCCCAGATGCACTACTATCAGCCGATATGGACCCTGGTAGGTGCCGGTGCAAAATCTCTAGCCTCATCCGGTCGACCCACTGCCAGCGTTATGCCTTCTGGAGTGAAGTGGGTGAAATCTAAAGTTCAGGAAATAAACCCAGACACAAATACTGTCCGCACAGAGGATGGAACTGAGGTATGTTTAGGGAACTATAACAATGGCTGTGTACACATTGAAGTTATTAAAATTGCTCAATGATCATCTAATGGCTTTTGCACGGAAGCCGACCATCTAGCCCTGTCTTTCACATTGCAGATCTCCTATGAGTATTTGATTGTGGCTCTTGGATTACAACTGCATTACGAGAAGGTGAATGAATGCTTTTGGTCTTTTGCAGCTTTATATACAGTAATTACAACTGCACTTATGTCACAGGAAACTTATGGTTTTCTTAAACACAGATCAAAGGACTACCAGAGGCGTTCGACCATCCAAAGATTGGGTCAAACTACTCAGTGCAAACTGTGGAGAAAACATGGACAGCTCTGCAGAACTTCACAGAGGGCAACGCTGTGTTCTCTTTCCCAAATACTCCTGTGAAATGTGCCGGAGCGCCACAGAAGATCATGTACCTAACAGATGCCTTTCTCAGGAAGGTACTTGCATTGCCGGATGTAATAATAATAATTTTCTTTGTTTTCCATGATCGCTCAGATTTCATCAAGATTTCTTTTTATTTTCAAGACAGGAAAAAGGGCCAAGGCCAATATAATATACAACACATCCCTCCCTGTGCTGTTTGGCGTCAAGAAATATGCTGACGCATTGTGGGAGATTGTGAAAAGCCGTGACATACAGGTGAACCTGAGGCAGAACCTGATTGAAGTGCGGGCAGACAAGCAGGAAGCTGTGTTTGAAAACCTTGACAAACCCGGAGAAACGAATGTCATTGAGGTATTTGTGTTACTGTACCTCCTCATTATCTTAATATACGGTGTTGTATAGACTACTTACTTATGTGGTTTGTCATTTGCTTTGTATTTAAATCCTGAAATAATAATGCAGTGTTTTTGTCTGTATAGTGTCTCTATGGTATCAACATACTAGTTTATCTTTTGTTTCAATTTTCACCTGAATACTTGACACTTTCTGAGAAGAGACCAGAGTAGTAAAGCCTGACTGTCACTGTTCTTCTTCATCAGTATGAAATGCTTCACGTCACACCTCCAATGGGACCCAGCTTGGTGATTAAAGGCAGTCCACTGGCCGATGAGGCCGGCTGGTTGGACGTCAACAAGGACAATCTCCAACACAAGTCGTATCCAAATGTGTTTGGGATCGGAGACTGTACCAACCTGCCAACGTCCAAAACTGGTGCTGCTGTCGGTAAGTGATGATTGTGTCACAAGTGAGAACATTGCAGCAACACATAACTGGAAAGTACACTGTTGCTGCGTCCTGTTAATCATGTTTTATCTACCGTTAACTGCCGGTTTATTTGGAATTGATGGTTATTGTGTCCTGCGGTTGAATTACACAACCAACTGCACCACACCCTGTGACACATGTAGAGATTGACTGGCTCTCCCACCTTATCAGTCTCAAGTTCACCTTGTGTTTAACGAAGTGGTTTAACAGATTGGTACGTTCAGATACTGATTCAAGTTTTTAGTGTAAACAAGGTAACTTGCTGAACATTCCTACTTAACTAATGTCCTAACAAAGGTAGGTTTCATTATTGTATTTCAGTGAGCTCACTACAGAAGTGATCTCTTCTGGCTCCTGATGGGGACTGAAGATTATTGTGCAACCTATTTTCTTTTAAACATAACCTTGCTTTCAGACACGAACTCCAGAAAATGTCTGGAAAATTGGGTCCGGAAGTTTTCTGGAGTTTGTTTTCACATAAAAACAACGCAGCTGGAGATTGTTGTTACAAACTCCGTTGCAGTGATAACATGTTTTTGTTTTAAACATATCGATGCTGGCTATTATCTCCAAAAGCTCACGAATCTTGTTGTCTTTCCAAGATAACATCACCATTAGCGTCGCCTTCGCAAATGGCACCAGAGATATAATTGTTTTGTTTCACTTATGCCTCTGTAACAGGTATCAACATGCTCACTCACCTGCTGTGAATTTTCCCAACAATTTCCTGCTGTATTCTCACGTGAGCTGCTGGGACATTTTACTTGGGGGCTGGGAGTAAAACTTCCAGAAAGTGTTCAGAGATACTGAGGATTTATAGTAGTGTGGCTCTGTCCTTTTATTGAAGAGCCCACTAAAACTACAGTCAAAGCATCTAGTTGACGCTTACTTCAAAACAAACGACACTCCAGATACTTTGTTTTGAAATCTCTATTGAAACTTTCTTCTTATAGTGGAAACTAAACAGATAAAATTAGTTCACTAATCTATTAAAGATCCGTGGATTGGAGTATGAGCATACTTGAAGACTATTGTGCTCCTCACTCTTTATTTTCATTAAAAAAAAAAAAAACAAGCACAGTTAGCACATTAACCCTCCAGCCAATCAAAGGCCAGAACTGTCTATACTCCCAGTCAAGTCACGGGCTGAAATTATTTTGGGGAACTGTCTTCTCATCATCATCAAATGAGGCGTTTTTTAGAAAACAAATATTTCACTAACAAATTACTTTCCTTTCCATTACTCTCCTTTATGTCCCAACTACCTGCACAGAGCTGGTGAACCTGAATTTTGCTTTCATACACCATAGGCGTGAAATGAGCTGCAAGACAGTACTAAACATGGAATCATTACCCTCCCTTGACATGTTCCAACATCTTTTAAAACAGTTTTCTTACAACAATGTCATTGTACGTAAAATGTCTGTGTTAGGGTGTTATTATGTGTTATCTCTTCCTGCTTGTATTCATCTATGAAACTTTTTATTTAATTGCTGCTCATCTCAACCAGGACTCCCTGTATCCCAATGGGACCATCCTGGTTAAATAAAGGATACATTTAATTTTAAAAGTTTCCTCAAGGAAAAATTTATAGATTTTTTTTCTCTAAAACTTTTCTCTCATTTGTAGCTGCGCAGTCTGCCATCCTGAACAGAACCATCAGCAAAGTACTCAAAAAGGAGAAGCCAGATTGGAAGGTGAAGTGCCACGTACACATCAACTTTGAACTGTTTTATAACTTCCCTGGTGGAAGTGTCTCTGTTACCAAATGGGCGTATACATGATCCATGATGTTGTTTACAGTATGATGGCTACACGTCATGTCCGCTGGTTACGAGCTACAACACCGTCATGCTGGCAGAGTTCGACTACAACGGAGAACCACTGGAAACGTTCCCCATCAACCAGGCCAAAGAAAGACGATTAATGTACCACATGAAAGCTGATGTAATGCCTCATCTCTATTGGCACGGGATGCTCAGGTATTTATACACTGTGGTTGAGCAATAACGTGTTGATAGCTTGTAGTACTGAATCATTCTAACACATTTACTACTTCTCTCTTAATTTCTCTCACATAAGGGGCCTGTGGGGTGGACCAGGACCATACAGGAAACTCTTTCATCTTGGGATGAAGTGAAGCTTCATTATCAGTTACCAAGTTCAGAGTTACGTTTCATTATATGACATCTAGTGTGAAAAAAGAAAGCACGAAATTCATAATACCTTAATGGATAAATAGTGATTATTTTTCTATAAGGGATTTTCGTGGTTTAAGTGTAATCCTACATCCTAAATTGTTAATGAAAAATATAAATATATACTCAGAATAGTATTGACCTTGTACTTTATGGTGTTTTAAATCGTATATTAGCACAACAATATCGATATTGATATAGTGCATAAGGGTTTGTTTTTCTGTAATAATTATTTTATTATTAGCTGCTGACTTCGATTTTTGGTTGGACTCTTGATTAATTCATTATTATACAGCCAGTTTGTTTCAGCGTCATGAAATTCACCTTGCAGAGCCTAGAACTAAACTGACATTTGGTTTATTAAAGGTTTGTTGTTAGTTGCGTGTTGTTTGAAAGACAATGCAACTATGTGTTTCAGATAATCCATGTTGCCGCTGACATGAAGCCATGAGACACAAAATAAAACGTTACCTTCTACACCTTGTACCAGGGGCAGGACAAGGGGGCATCTTTTTTTTCTTTTTTTTTTTAATAAACAAACAAGTCACTCACTAACTATTATAGAGCTTTTATTTTGAAAAGTTGTGAACTTGGGTCCAAAGACTTCTGAAATATCTGACATTTCAATTTATGATAAAATAACAATAGCTCAGTGAATCATTCAAGCGTATACATATACCAGTAATAAAGCAAATTCAGCTTCATTTTTATGAAAAACACCACTGCATATAAACTATGTAGGATGAACGCAAAGTTTTCTAACTTCACTCTGCACCATAGACGGTTTATAGGAAGCTCTGCACAAACTGTCCAGCACATAAACAATAACAAAGTGATTTATATTCACAAACGTTCTTTGCCACACTAATGTAAAAACTGAGATAGCGAGTTAGAAAAAAATGAACAGATCATGAAAAAACAGATCATACACTCCATGTAACATGGACTGCAGGTGCACCAGTGTGAAGGTGCAGTACCACCGCAGCGCCAGCAGGGCCCCGCTGTGCTAGTGAGCCTCGGTGCAGCTGCTCGCTCTAAAGCCATTTCCCTCCGCTCTCCGCCACGTTGGTTCCCTGACGCGCGGGTCGCATTCTCCTGCGTTGTGTTTGTGAAGAGGCGGGAAATGGCGTCAACGCACAGACACGGTTGATCTGTGAGCAGCCGCCGAGCCACACTCACCGCTGCCAGCGACACCCACGGCCCGACCTCCGCCCGCTGGGCCGCCACGGTCCCCGCCGAGAGCCCATCACGCTGCCGCAGGTCTCCGCGAGCTTTCCGGGTCATCGGTAAGCAACAAACAGCGTCAACATGTCAACAAAAAGAAAAGGGTTCGTCCTCCGCCGCTGCTACATAGCAGCTAACGTTAGCCTAGCGAAGGGGGCGTAGTCTAATGGCTGAACATAGTTATGGAGGCAAACAAAATAGCCACCGAGCGGGCTAGCTGTCATTTAGCTTTGTACCAACAATGGATTCGTGGGTGGTGTGCGTGTGAAACCCACGCATGTCCCGGAGGACAGGTGCGGGGACGGAAGTGAACCCTGTCACCGCTTTGCTTCTGCTGCCTTTGGCGTTTTGTGTTAGCCTGGAAGCTAACTACACTGTAGCTTCCTGCGCTAGCCACGGAACCCATTGACAGCAGCCGGTCCACGGGGCGATGGATCCGAGGTGACCGCTGACATGAGCGGACATTACGGCCACACACACATGGGAGCACGGCTACACACAATGGTAGACGCTGTGGTCCGTGACGGGTGATAGCAGCAGGTGGCTAATGCTAGCGCTAGCTGTTGTGAACGCAGCCTGTCCGATGTTACATAACGAGAGACAGCGGTGCCGTGAGGTAATCACATGTGGATTAAATACAGTTACCTTACAAATATGCAGCTTTATTGACCAAATGTGAAAACACCAGCTTCATTTGAACACATCTGATGTTCACACCTCAGAGTTACTGTGTTGATCACGTACACTGACAGGTGTGACTCATCTGCTCCGGACGTCAACTCCTGCTCTGAACTTTGTTGTGACAACCAAACATGAGAGGATTTTAATTGATTTGATCATCAGTTTCAGACAATCCACTGTGACGTGACTGAATGTATTGATGCATCAGTGAAGATATCACTGTGATTATTCACAGTCTGACAAGTAACGAGAGACTGGAGTTCAGAGGTGTTCCACATTGTTTGTTTGAGGTCATTTAAAACAATGCTAGTTATTTGTATAATTTCAATCTATTCTTATTTAAGTTGTATAGTCACATCTGAATCTCCAATAAATATATCTGTTACCGTGTCCGAGAGCTGTTCGGTCACTAAGATAATCTATTTTAATTAATTTCTGTCCTTATGTTGGTGGAATGGCTGTGAGTTATGCTTTTATTCAACAGAACTGTTTTTTGCCAAATATTACAAAGGAAATGTACATTTAAATTATAGCCTTTTAAAGATTATAACCAGGCAGTCAAACATAAACGCTTATATTCCAGCAAAAGCAGGAATGGTAACTTGTGGCATTGACGAATGTTTGGTATCAAACCGGTAAAATTATTTCTATTTGTGCTGTATCTTGCAGTTGTGCATTTATTTTGACCTGTCTGTGACTTAAAATACAGAAAGATTATTCATTGATCTTTGCTAAGTTTAATTGTGAATTTGACAATAAGTGGAAAATTTGAAAATTCTTACCTATGTTTGGCTCTGCTCGTTGTCATTTTTTTAGGGTACATAAAATACATAATAATAATAAAAATTATTTTATTTCATGACGCCCTTCTAAACAACCCATAATACATATATAAACACATATCTGTTGCAGTTCAATGCAACAACTCTGCCATAAATTCTACAAAGTCCATAATGATGATTTATTGTTGACATTGTGGCAATATGTAAACGTAATAAAAAAAGAACTGGAAACAACTGCTGTTTATTGAATGTTGTCATTCTGTATTGAATGTCTTGAATTATTTCCAATATTCAATCAACATTTGTCTTGATTTTCTTTTTCCTCCTCAGGTTTTTCTATGTGACGGTGGAGAATGATGAGGCTGAGAGTGCGTAAAGCTCCTCAGCAGCCAAACTTAGGGCGTCGAACCAACCCAACCCCGGCCAAACGGAAACACTGTGAAGTGGAGCCATCCTCGGTGAGAGGTCGAGGCAAAATGCAGAAGAATGAAACAGGCTTGTTCTCCACGATAAAGAAATTCATACGTGGAAATGCTGTCAAGGTGAGAACACATCTGGATCCACCGCTGCTCTTGTGCAATTTAGTTTGTACTCCTTTAAAGTGATCATACGCTGTAAGATTACACAGACACACACTCCCGGTTCGTAGACACAGAGCAGCTCTTCAGCCGTATTTTTTGCTGATAAAGTGAAAGTGTGACTCACATGAGTTGTGTTGTGAGACCCATGAACTTCAAACACAACCAACATTGTTTCCCACCAGGCTTTTTACAAGTTTCTGTGAACTTCTTCTGTATTCAGTTTGGCAGCTGTTGCACAAAATAATAATAAATTGTTAGCCACTTGTGCTTATTTCAATTATTTATTTTACTTATGTTAGTCAAACTTATGTCAACAGCACAAAGTCCAGAACATAATGAGAATTTATCTAAAAAGCTAAACTTTTTCCCACTGAAGAATTTGCACTCCTTTGTCTATAGGTCCTTTCAGACATGCACCTCAGTCCTTCTTGACAATTTAACCTCCCGGGTCACTTTTACACAAACTTCTTTCTAGATCTCACAAAGTGAATCCCATTTTTAGCCTGAATGTTTTTATTTAACCAGAAGGTCGGTGGTTTGATCCCAGTCTTTCAACGCTTCCGTCTTCCAGGTGCCAAAGTGTCCAAGTGGCAATATACTTAACCCCAAGTGTCATGTGCATGTTTTTGTGAGCAGACGTAGTTTGTAGACCAGATAATAGTCAAGAGTTTCTCCTTGTGAAAGATCGTGTTGTGTGTGACCCCGGTCTCATGTTGTATGAACTCACAATGACCCCCGATCACATGGCCGCAAACTGAGTAGTGATCAGACAACTTTGAAAGTTATGTCCTGTGACTTGTGACATCTAAAGAGAGCAATTTAGTGTGTTCTTGTTTCCTAACAATTGTTGTTTAGTGAATTATGACAGTTTCCCAGAGTTACGATGACATTTTCATGTCTTTTCCTTCTTTTTTTTGTCCATCCCTTTTTCCTCCCACAGGTTGAGCAGGACATCCCCGCCAAGAGGAGTCGTATCGATTGTAGTGCTGATAGCAATCTCATCACTTCAACACCACAGACTAGAGGCCTTTCCAATAAAACCGTCTCCAGAGTTTGCCGGAAAACTCCAACTAAAGGTAAGTCAGTCCGAGTAGGAAGTGTGATTTGGTTCAGCTTGACTGCAGGTTCACAAGTTGAATGGTTACAAAAAAAAGTCACCATATACAGAAAATTATACCTTTGTTCTTGGGGTTAATATTGAAGAATTGTCTTTATTTGTTTTATTTAATTATTTTTCAGACACAATGACGTGCAGCAGTAAACCCATTAAACCAAATGGTAAACTAGAGGCCCCTGTTGAGCCAGCAAGCAGCCCAACACGCACCACCCTGCTGGGAACCATCTTCTCTCCCGTCTTCAACTTTTTCTCACCAGCGACGAAAACCGGTAAAGCAAAAATAATCCTCAGATACGTGTCCCAAACCATATAGTTTCGGAAAGATTACAACTATAAGGACTGCTCTTTCCTTTTGTGTTCCCTCTTTTAAGCCACTCCTGGTTCAGACTCTCCTGGCCAAGCGATAGAGGCAGAGGAGATAATGAAACAACTGGACATTGAGCAGGCAGAAGAAATGCCCAGCAGCACTCTCACGTCCACAGAGGCCATCACGACGTGTCCCACCGACCCCGTGATGCCGCCGAGGCTTCAGATCTCCTCTGACTCAACCATAGAACAAGCGGAGATTGTCACTGAAACCGACATGCCCCCGTTAACAGGTAGGACCGCTCTAACATCAGTGTTTCCCCTACCATTCTATTAGGGGGGCGCTGCGCCCCCCCAACGGCACCTCCCGCCCCCCCTAGAAGGTCAAGTTAATTATTTATTTTATTTTTTATTTTTTAATATGGCGCCAGATCTCTACATAAATCATTTTAAGGTTACATTTCCTATAAAACAGGTCTATAGCTTGCATTTCTGTCTCGACATGGTCGCGCGGTTAGAGTTCTCCTCTGCTCTCTGTATCACGCACGGCGGAGTTCCATCCAGATGCGCGCACACACAGGTGAGCAACCTCCCACCAGCGGACAGAGAGCATCCATCTGAAAACATGTCGCATGAACCACCTGAGAAGAAGTTAAAAATATCCACGTTTTTTAAACGCTCCCAGGTGGAAGATGGTAACAGCCACTCTCCTGCGAGTAGCAGCCGGAGCAGCTCTCCTGCTCCGGGTCCAAATTCAGAGAAGAGCCTGAGTGCTGCACGTCCTGCCCCAGACAAGAATCTGCTCAGTCACCACCGGATGACAGGTTCTGACCCAGCTTGGCTGTCAGAGGGGAAATACTCCCCCTGGTTGTACAAGACTGATCTTGATAACTTAAGTATTACACCGGACGCCGAAGCGCCGCGCCGCGCAATTCTCCAGCGCGCAGGCGCCTGGCTGTTCTCACGGGAAGCACATTTCTCAGCCCGCGATTCTGCTTTCTCCGCTTGTTGTATTTAACCGTGAACGCACCTCGCCTCGCAACCTCAGCCTGAACCATTATTAACTGATTATTAACCCCGCTGCGTCCCTTCCATCTATCACTGTTTAATCTATTTTCATCGGACCATTGTTCAAAACCGGCAAATCTGACGTGAAAAGATTTTATTTATAGACGGAAGTTTCAAAACGGTAACTTAACACAAACTAGGGTTATGGCGAAGTGCTCTATTCTAACTAGTCCTGTTTGATTGCCATGGTAACAGTGATTTCAGGTGGTAGAGAAGTCGTTATGGGAAGATTGCTAGTAGGATCTCGACTTTAGTCTTCTTTCACTTTAAGCGCATGCTCCATGACGTCTTTACAGCGATTTCAACCACTCCACTGCAGCGTTTCCGTGTTTTCCTGAAAGGGCTTCGTGTAGACGAGATAAACATAAGTACCGGATCCAAAAATTATTCCGGATTCCGGCAATCCAGGTTACTTATGGAAGTCAGTAAATACATACATTACATACATACATATATACATGCATGCATAAATAAATAGATAGATAGATAAATTACAGTTCATAGAGAATGAATAGGGGATTATTTCAGTTTTCTTTTTGGTTTTAGGCAGTGGTGGGAAGTAACAAAGTAGAAATACTTTGTTACTGTACTTAAGTAGATTTTTCACATATCTGTACTTTACTTGAGTATTTATTTTCCTGACGACTTTTAACTTTTACTCCCTACATTTGAGCACAAATAGCTGTACTTAGTACTTCTTACATAACTGGCTTGTTACTTGAGCAGCGGAGGTTGGCGGAACGTGCAGCTTTACACACGGCGCAACTCTCTCTCGCTCTCTCGCTCCTGCAGGAGCTCGGTTCAGTCTTTATTATTAGGGCCCAGGCACTGACAGACATGTGGCCCTATTGAAATTGTAAGGATTATTATTCAGGCAAATTAATTGGCTTTTTGAGGGCTTTTATTAGGTGACTTTACATAATTTTTTGAAGGTATTCCTTTTTCGATTCACATTCGTTTTCCCTTTCCTGCTTTGTGTCAACATCTGCACATAAATACATAGCTCGAAGCAGCAAGTGGTTCACTTTTCTTAAAGAAAATATTGGAAGAGGTGGTTTAAACAAAAACTGTTGGCAAATAGACTATCATTGGTTGGCCGTGTCTACTTAGTCTTACACGTCCACGTAAACAAAACAAACAGATTTAAAACAAGTCGAGATGGAAAAACAAACAACACAACCAATTATATAAGCAAACGCAAAAACAACTTTCAGCCAACACAACCAAAAACAAACACTGTGTCATGGACTACTACTACTGCATATTCACGCACACAATACATTTTTTTAATGGACCTCCCAAATGGAACCCTGGGTAATCAGGCCCAGTTTTCCACTCACTATAATGCCAATATAATTTTTGCAAAGATATTATATATCTATATATTGCCAATTCCAATCCTTAGATGCCCTTTGTGCTGACTCAACACAACTTAGAAGCTGTTGAGTCTTATATATGTATTGTACAAACTGGCTAATGTGTAAAACTTCAGGCAGGGTTGTGTCTTCACTTTGTCGTCCCTACAGGCAAGATACCCTACAGGTGTATTGTCACCCTGCTGGAAACAAATGCAAACACAACCCCAGGCCCATTCAGTGAAGATAGTCTAATGATAAAAAAACAGGCTTACCTGTAGATGTGTGGACAAGCTGGCGGGCAGGTAAACATCCAGGCAGTTAAAATGCAAAATACAGCTAATAGACACAAAATGTTAATTTGGTCTATTAGTGTTCTTAGGTAGAATCAAGAGGCACTTGTTTATTCTGTTGTGTTGATTCTTTGTTGTCGCTAGAAGTTCAGATGCACTTGTCCAATACTATTTTAACCTCAGCATCTCGGGTTCAAAATTTGTAAAATTATACATTATATATATAGTGTATATATTAAGTACATTTCAACACCAGATACTTTTGACACTTAAGTACATTTAATATGAGCAACTCTAAGACTTTAACTCAAGTCATTTTCTGACGGGTGACTTTTACTTTAACCGGAGTCACTTTCAAGTAAGATATCTGTACTTTTACTCAAGTATGGCTTTCAAGTACTTTATACACCACTGTTTTTAAGAATGTTATGTCGCATACGTAGACAGCATAAACAGGCAGTTGTGAGGGGAAACCAGACCCGGCCATTTATAGTCTCCCTGCCAGTCCTACAGAAGGGACAACCTGGACAAACACATGACGTCTGAGCATCACAGATTAGCCTGTCAGCGCCGAAATCCAATGTACAGTTCAAAATCATTAAAAGAAACACATTATCATCATGATTCCTTTAAGTTTTTGTGTCCGTGTTTGTCCCCCCCCCAAAAGCTGTAAACCTAGGGGAAACACTGAACATTACATCAAACTTTGTTCTTGTAAGCTGGGAAACTTCCTTGACATGAGCATGTGCAGAGGCCGCTTATGTGATGGATAATTCATGTATCAGGCACCATCATGACGTGTTCTTACAAGGTTATTTCATGTTTTATTTTCACTGCCAGCAGTTCAAACCTGTGTCAAATGCAAACGGCTGACAGTTCTCATTACTTCCACCAGGGCGGCTCTGTCATTGCCATGTGTCTGTTTGTCTGTAAGCAGGATTATTCAAACACTACTGAAATGATTTTCATGAAAATACATGAAGCGAGAAGGAACCCACTACATTTTAGATCAGATACGGATCTGGGGGACAGGTCCAGGAATTCTCTTTCTGTAAAATGGCAAAATAGGATAATCACAAACAAGCAGACAAATCAGTGGCGCACCTTCGCCTCCCGTTTATTTCCAATCTGTCCAATGGAGGAGGTGAACTTTGACCCACGATATTCATTCATTTGTGTATGACTGTGCCCATAAACGTATGCAACCCACCCCCCACCCCCTCGTGCCCTTGTAGTTATAAATGAGGTGGACAAATTAATAGAGACCAGTCAGTCAAGTCAATTTGACAGATGTTAACATAGTTGTAACTTCCGCTTTATGCTCAACGATGGAACGTCTGTGTTCTTTTCCAAAAGTAAGAAATAACTATAAATAATAAATATGATCATTTACTAATACGACCTCAGAATTAAGTTTTTTAGAACACCAACCTGTGTGGTTCACTCCAGGCGTTAGATGAGGGCAGGGAACTCAGTGGACTCAACACAGTAGAAGTCTTTACACATCATAGATCAAGGCTAAGGTGTTGAAAAATGACTTGTAGAAGAGATGGTTTGTGAGTTTGATGGATGAAACCAAGTCACGATGATGAAAGTATCCAAAGTGCTTCACTGGAAGATTAAGGTGAAAAAGGAGGATGCAATGTTTAATAGTTACTGCTGTTGTAGATCATATTTGTCTGAGTGATAGAGAAATAAAGCCTCAGGAACACGCTTCATGTTTTCAGAGGGACTGATGAAAGCTACACTCAACGAGAGATTATTACTGACATCTGAACTAATTCTTCCTTCTCTTGTCAGCAGCTCCTGGTTGTATGCCAGGCGTCTGTTACCCACACGCGTTACCCTCAGCTCCTCCTGAAACTACATACGATGAGGACTGGGAAGTGTTTGACCCGTAAGTAGAGCAACTAATTTTAAACCAGCACATGATGATCATAACCAGTAATTTATGAAAAACAATACAAATTTGCTGTTAAGTCAAAATCTAATGGAGACAGTTTGGTTTAATCTTTATACTCAGGCTTCTGAACGCATACTGATCACACCTTTTGAAAAAATTCAAAATTTTACCACTGGATGGCAGCAGAACCTTGACCTCTTTTCTTTTTCCCCACAGTTGATTGACTCATCTAAGAAGATAATGTTATGATATGATGATATAATCTATCATAAGATGATGTTATGATAAATTATGTTATAATGATAATAAGATCTTTTCAAACCTTTTCAAAAGTATTAAAATCATATCTAAATTGAGTATTTAATTACCCGCCCTTATTGTTCACATTTGAGCCGGATGACCAACACAATTTTAAACTGACTTAAATGTCAAAGTCAATATAATTGTCAATTCCGCTATGTACAGGACATAGAGGTGATTGAAATGCCTTTTCTCTCTGATCCCCGGTGTTAACACAGTACCACATAGTCAGCAGTCAAAAGGCACAGGGTGGATAGAATTTAGTGAAAGTGTTTCTTTTTTCTGATATTCTTTTTTACACTCTTTGTTTCCTCTGACTCCAGGTATTTCTTCATCAAGCATGTGCCTCCGCTGACAGAAGAGCAGTTAACACGCAAGCCAGCGTTACCTCTAAAAACTCGCAGCACGCCCGAGTTCTCTCTCGTCTTAGATCTGGTAAGAACCGACAGCACTGACAGGTTTCCTGTGCTGTATCATGTTATTTCATATAAACTGAATTTAATGTGTTTTTCATACTGTTTTTCTTCTGTCAGGATGAAACTCTGGTTCACTGTAGTTTGAATGAGCTCGAAGACGCAGCACTGACTTTCCCTGTGCTCTTTCAAGATGTCATATACCAGGTACTAACTGTTTCAGGTAAATCTCCAATGGAAAAGTTTCTATTTTCTTGCAGCTCTGATTCAATTTCGTTTGTTCTTTTTGAATCTGAAGGTGTATGTTCGGTTGAGACCCTTTTTCCGGGAATTTCTTGAGCGCATGTCTCAAAAGTACGAGGTGAGGTGTCCCCTTGTTACAGTTTTTCTTCAGTCTGACCAAGTTTACTTATTACACATTTATTGATGCTGTCTGTTCAAATTTCAGATTATTCTCTTCACGGCTTCAAAGAAAGTCTACGCGGACAAGTTGCTGAACATCCTGGATCCCAAGAAACAGTTGGTCAGGTGAGTGAAATCACAAGACTCTGAAGTGGCTTGTGTTGCATATGATTTTGTTGTTCATCCTGTCCGTTGTCTGTCTTAAAAACACAACTTTCAGTTTCCTAAAAATTACTAAACAAATCTTAAGTTTTGTTAAGAAGTTGTCAAATATTTTATTTTTCCTGACATGTTTTAAATATTCTTTATGTGCAAGCTTAGCAAAAAGAGGCTGAAAAATATCCAGTATTATTGATTCGTTGATTAAATAGATTCTTAATAAATAGATTGGTCCTTCCATCATGTCTTCATAATTTCCTGCTGCTTATTCAGCTATAGGCCATGTTTTTAATGATACATCATTATTATTTTTATATATTCTTTGTTGTTTTGTACATTTATTTAAATTCAGTTTAGTCCACTATTTGTCAGCCTCATTCCCTGAATCACAGAGGGTCTAGTTCTGTTGTTTATGTTTGTTTGGGTAAATCTAATATAACAAGCTGTATTATTATAATTTTTTAACGTCTTCTTTCTCTTTCTCTTCCTCTTCAGACATCGGCTATTTCGTGAGCACTGTGTATGTGTTCAAGGAAATTATATTAAAGACCTAAACATTCTCGGACGGGATCTTTCCAAGACGATAATAATCGACAACTCACCCCAAGCCTTTGCTTATCAGGTAAACCCGCCAAGGAAATCTTTTTTCCTCCTTCTCGCAGTGTGTGGTTTTTGAGTCACAGTGATCGAACACATTTGTGTTTTTTAGCTTTCCAATGGAATCCCTATAGAGAGCTGGTTTGTGGATAGAAATGACAATGAACTTCTAAAGCTTGTTCCGTTCCTGGAGAAGCTTGTGGAGCTGGTAAGTGTTTTCAGTTTCAACATTTTGTCTTTTGTCCAGTTAGATTAGCAGCTTACCTTCCTCTGAGGTGGATGAATCGTCCACATCCCCGGCTGATGTGAGAAAAACATCCTTGCTGATCAGCGATTTTAATTTGTAGGTCATGAAGTTATCATGTCTAGGTTCCAAAGTCTCTATGATTAAAACATTACAAATCAATACTTTATTTTTCCTGTGAAGTGAATCAAACTATATTTCTCTCTATATGAATAGTTGGTGAACGTCACAAATCCTCTTAAATTATTTGTACATTCGACTTAAAAACTAAATCTGTCGTTCAAGTGTTTCTTTCCTGTCAAGTTGTGACATCATTTGCGTGAACCAACATCTTTCACAGTTGACATTTTACTTCCACGGGTCATCGGCAACTCACCCAAGTTTAAAGTAAATTGGATGAAGATGGAGTTGTTTCGAAAATTAATAGACAGACAGACCAAACACTTTTCTGGATTTATCTGTAACCGTGATTTTTCACTTTGAAAGCAAGTGCAGTCTGAAGTTTCTGCCCAGTGGGGGGGGGGGTAAATATATAAACAAAATATTATGAACCCACCTGAGTATACTGCCAAGATACATGAGGCTGAATCAAAAAGTCAGTTTCCTTATCAAATGATTTCAACTGTTCTCTCACTCTGTCACAGAACCAAGACGTTAGGCCGCACATTCGAGAGCAGTTTCGTTTGCACCACCTCCTTCCTCCAGACTGAGGACCTCGTGTTCCTCGTTCAGTTCCAGATTGTATCAACTAAGGGGAAAAAAACAGACTCCTTGAAGGATATATTTGAAGGACTTTTGTTCGAAAAGAATTCATAACCATTGTGATCATTATTTTTTAAAAACCATGCAAAAAAATTGGCCGCTATGTTGGAGTCAAAAAGTTTCTGGATGTTTTTATACGTACGCAGTCGAACGCGCCTCAGAACAAAGCGACCTGCTTGCGGCGGTGAGTTCTTCCCTTTTCACTCGCTTCTTTTTAGTGTGACCATGAAGAGGGCGGCCTCCTCTAAGGTGTTTTGTCTCTTCGGAACATTTTGGACAAAAAACTGAATGTCATGCAGTGTTGGATTTTACGGACTTTGTTGGTTTCAGCCTGACCTTGACCGGCCAGTCAAACCTGTATAATATTCACTCTATTGAATTGTAAATATATGTACATATATACCTTTTTTTTTTCTTCAAGGTTTTTAAGTCGTTTTATTTTCACTTTCACAGATTTTAGTATGTTTACTTTGATCGGGTTTCTTTTTTAAAACCAACCAACTGTTAGTGTGTTTTGTTTGAAGTTGTTGATAAACTGCTGCTTCTCTGTTTGTATGCCTGCGTTTCTCCTGTGATGCTTTACTCCATTACATGCAGTCGTCTGTATTAAGGTGCAGTTTTAAAAAAAAAAAGAATTATCTTTGGAAGGACAATGTTTCTGAAAAGATATTTTAATGTATTTTAAGCTTGAAGAGGGTCTCAACTGAATACAAAGCCATAACGGCGGAACAATACTTTTTTGGAGGGAGATTTGTATCTGAGAGTCCATCTCCGATCTCAATACGTCCTCTTTGATGACGGGAGGTGAGGGGTTGGGGCTAAGGGGAAGGGGGGGTTCAGGCATCTTGCACTTTGACATCCAGCCCTTTGTAAGTTGATGTTAAAAAAAAAAAAAAAAATCTCGTCACTTTTTCTATGGGGGTGTGCATCACCTCGATTTGGTTTGTGGGAGAAAAAAAAAAAGATGAAATTGTAGCACCAGCAAATCGCCGACATGTTTGCTTCGAGATCTTGTTTTCCAAGACGTCTTGTATGTGGGATTCTTTATGATGTAGGAGTCACAAGTTTTCTTGACTATTGAATGATCACTCCTGTTGTATTCAGTGTTACTCAATGGTTTCCTTCGAAATAAATACATTTTTATACGACTGAGCTTCCTGCTGATAATTTAATCGCACAACTTCGGGTATGTAATAATTATTCTTGTATAGCAAAGCATTTACATGAGAAGTGGACTGAGCTTGACCTTCCCTCTGGACCCTGGCATCACAATCTCAGTTGTAAGGTCGCTCATATGTTTTGAGTTTGAGCTTTTGACCATTGTCACATGTTCTTCACCAATTTGTCTGGTAGCTTGAAACTTTAGACATTTTAACTTCACTTCCACATGATCACTTGATAATTTACTTACATCTTAAAGATAAAAAAAAAACCTCACCTTGATTAGATTTTAATGACCTTGTCAACATACAAGAGACAAATCTTCGAGGAGTAAACAGAAGTAATAACCCAGATTGCAGTGTCTGCTGCGTCTTAAAAGGTGATTAGTTTTCCTCGTTTGTGCTGCAGGAGTTTGAGTTGCTACAATCAGAGCTAATAGCTTTGTCTTAAAATGGTAAATTTGGTGGTAAAAATGCGATATCTTGGGCAAATATTGTTTGTTATTGGTAAATTGTCTAATCTCTTTAATGCCGCTTATCTGAGTCCAGGTCACATTCATTGAATACATGTTATTACTAAGAAGTAGGCCTATTGTTACAGAAAGAGCATCTCATACTTCCATATTATATATATACAAACTGAACAGTAGAAGCTGTGCCTTTCTACACAAAATCATATCAGAGCAATCAACAAATTCAATCATGTTTCAGAATTTTTAAAAGGCCAATTGTATTATTATTATTATTATAACAATAATGGGTCAGAGGCCTGCAGCATCTTTTAACCTTAAAACATTGTTTATCTGCTGTGCTAAATAAAAAAAAAATGTCAAACTGATAATTGAAATACTATATTATTCAAGAAAACCAGGATGGTCAGTAATTAGTCAGTTATGCTTCCACACTGTTACTGAACAAAATAAATTGTTTGCGGAAAGGAAGGCAGATTATATTGAACTTGACAGACGTCCAGTAACAGTGGCCGTCTTTTATTGTTACCTCCACACGCTGCCAGCTTTCATTGAGAGATAGGAAGCTTGAGACGATAACCTATCGAAGTCTACATCCCATTGTTCTTTGAAGAAATAGGTCATTGCCAGAATGTCAGTGTGCACTGAACTGGCCCCTCCAGAGGTCACTTGACTCCACACACAAAGGGGTCCAGTCTTCATCACTTATTTCAAAACAAATCACAGTCTTGATAGTGTGAAGATAAGACGTGGGGATAATTAACTGTGTATTTAGACTAAATCCACCCAGTGAAACCCCCCCTGCCCTCATCCATTGGCTGCTGGTGGGGGGTGGAGGTTGGTGGATCGTAAACTATGATGCTTCTCTGGGTGCTGACGTTTATAAAAGGTGCAGACGGGTGCTGCCACCTCAGGATAACTTCAGGTCTGCTGAGGATGTGGATGCTCTTCTTGCTGGGTGCCCTGCTGGGAGCGTTGGGATCAGAGGAGACGCCCTCTGGGGCCACTCAGCAGCTTCAGGCCCTTCACTGCCCGCCCTGTGAGAGGATACACTGCTCCACCCGGCGGGCACTGAGGCTCCAGTGTAAAGGTGGTGTCACCACGGGTGTGTGCGGCTGCTGCCCCGTGTGTGCCAGGACAGAGGGCGAGACCTGTGGGGGGACGTGGGACTATCTGGGCAAGTGTGATGAGGGACTGGTGTGTGTTTACCAGGACGCAGCAGCTGACAAAGCAGAGGAAGAGAGCAGAGGCCTCTGTCGAACAGGTGAGATTATTATCAGTATTAACCTCTATTACTATCAAGCTTCTTGGATTAATAATTGTCACTGTTTTAATTCGTCGTAGTGAAGCATTTTTAATGCATTAAAGACGATGTTTTTATAAAGAGATTAAGCATTGGCTCAATTTAGCATCATAAAAAATGTATATATAACCAAAATGTTCAGTAAGTTTTAAATGCAAATCTGAAAATGTAAAAGAATGTAAAAGTATGTAAAGAATGTAAAAATGCAATAAGGAAAAAATGCAAAAATAAAAAAGTATGCAAAATGTATAGGTAAAAATAAAATATGTACAAGTATAAAATAATGTTAAAATATACAAGTTCGTGAATGTAGTGTATGAAAAAATCCAAAAGTATCTAAAAGTGCATATAAATATTAAAGTCTGAATTATGTAGCAGAATTGTCTGTTATTTGTTTTTTATTATATTGTTAAATTATTATTAATTAAAATATAATATGTGTTGTAATTTGTTGAAGATGAGTGAGGGGAAGTTTATTTTAATCATTTAAATACAATTTTAATTTAAGTTGATTTAAGCTACAGCAACACATTTTTAAACCTAGATTGATATGAGCTGCAGCGTCACTGGTATAGCTGTAAAATAAATCTGGTAAAGTGAAAAGACCGTAAAGGGGTTAAACAATAAAGTGGCGGAAAAGGAAATATTCAAACTGTATTTAAACCTAGTACAGTAAATGTACTGAGTTATATTTGTCTGTGTAGTGGGAACGCTGCCAGTGTAGTAAACCTTGTTTATGAGGTGTGAGCACTGATAGTGTGGTCAAGGCTTCCTTTGAATCAAAGGTTCCTGCTCACAGTTAAGCCGTCATTACGCATCTTATCTCTCCTCGGTGAAGAGTTGTCACCGTTATTGATACAGTATCCGATTCAGATGATTCAAGGTTTTCACACTTTGTTGTTGCTCAGGAAAAGATGTCAATACAGATCCTCATGAAGTGCACAACTCACTTCTCATGTGTTTTTTTTGTGCGCAGTGATTGAACCATTGGATCCAGAGACGTGTCACCCAGAGTGCACCAAGGAATTCTGTCAGGCCCATCCGTCTGACATCTGCTCTGCCAGGTGACTGAAGGACTGAACTCAACAAACCCTTCATTTGTTTTGTTTTCTCAAGGTTAACAGAATTCTGACTCTGCTGCTCTGTAGATCCGTGTCTCTGGAGAAAAGCTCGTGCCAGGGCTCTTGCCAACACACCTCCTGTTCAAGCTGTCTGCTGCTGAAGCCCCCAACGTGTCCTCAGACCTGCGGCCCCTCGGATTCCACCTGTCTGCACCGCTTTGGGAAGTGTGTGCACCATCACCTGAAGGCAGCTCACAGTCCCGTGTGCCACAGCGACCTGCAGGTAGGTGGGAGAGAAGCAGGAGCGAGCTACATCCTCATCAAATAAAGAACTGGTATTTCTACAGCCTTGAAACCGCTCCTCCATTGATCCAGCTCTGTTTCTCTCTGTAGAATAATCCTGAGGGGAATTTTGTGTGTTTTGTCCCGGCCTGTGTGAACACACCAAGTCAACCCGATGCGTGAGAAGAAGAAATCCACAGAAGATCTTCAAACAGAAGATCTTCACCAGCTTATGTAGCACGGTGAAAAAAGGCAGCTATCTGTGAACTTTGTATATTTCATTTTATGTAAACCTGAGTGTAATCCTGTGAATGAATGTGTATCTTAAATAATGAGAAATAAAAATAAATGTCATACTGTACTCGATTGTATTTATTTGGTGGAGACGATGGTGAAGAGAACAGATGAGTTGAGGTACATTGTTTTATTTGTGTGGTGAGTTTTATGATTTGAGAATTTAGTTTTCTTACACAGTTACCTATATGGTATGTGGGAAGTGATCAATATCGTAGCAATAAGCACCATCTTTGAAAAAATTGTGGATATTGATAATTATCATTCTAACAAGGTTATAAGTTACGTTGAGGATAAATGACGAAAACAGTCAGAAGGAATGAAATGCAGCCAATTCATTACAGTCAATTCTTGAGATCTGTGTTGGGACTCAATCTCACAATGGCCCATAATAAGCAGCTGTCAAGTAATGGCAAATAATGACATTAACTTAGTGTCATATACATTGCTGCGTGGCTTTAGAAATGGAAGAATATTATTTATTTTAATCATATAAACAAGGTTACAAAGGGTGAAGTAAAACAACACAGAACAAAATAAAACAATATTAGAGAAAACATCCGCAAAAACAGTTAGAAATCAGGTATTACGAGGTTTTCCTATAAAATACATGTTTTATGCATTGATTTCAAATCAGATGAAGAGCTTGCAAGTGTAATTTCCTCAGGCAAAGAGTTCCAGGGCTTCAGTAACCAGCCTTGAGTCTAGAACTAACAGCAAGTGTTGGTTAGATGATCTTAGACTGCGGCTTGGGGAGCATAGGGAGTTCAAAGCTCCCTATCAATATAACTGGTGATCAGATCACGTGAGCTTTACACGTTATTAAAGAAACTTCATAAGAAAACTAAAATTAACCGGCAGCCACTGAATGGACGCAAGAAGAAGAGAAGAGGTTTGAAAGAGTTGGTCCGTCTGTCCACCACAGTCTGAAATAAACAAACTAAACAACTTGGATAATGGCTTGTCATTTAAATTCAGTCCCTCTTGACCCCATTAGGATTCAATCTGATTATGAAACTATTGACATCAGACTCAGTTGTTGACCGTTCAGCTCAAAGCAGCGTCAGGCCTTAGTCCCAAGCATGTCTCCCTCCCAATCTGGAATAAGACAAAACAGTGCAGAGATTTTCATATCCTCAAGGCAGAGAGATGAAGTGGAATAAAGCAGGATCTACAACAACAATACAGTGAATGAACTTGTGGTATCAGTGCACCACTGTGTCTCCTCAGGTTTTCTGACCTTCTCTGGTTCACTGCAGCAGGAGTGAAGTGTCTCAAGTCCCCTCTGCCATCGCGGCCCCCCTGATAGTTGATGGTTATTGAATAACAGATGGTTTATGAGGCAGCAATAGTGAAGTGTGTGTACAGAAGGGGAATAAAGCGTGGACCAACAATGGGCAGTTTGTTCTGTGTCCTTCAAATGTGAGACGTTTCTGAGGACGAGAGGGGGTTTATCTTTGGGGTTTCACAAGATACTGTCGCTTTTTATACCAAAACAAAGGCCTGCGCTTCCTTTGATCTTTTTCACCCGTGAGTCAGGTGCATCAGTGACGTACTCATTGAATAATAAGCATTCGATCAGGGCGGAGAGGGGGACTGTGCAGCTCCTAGTCCGACTTGTGTCTGAATGAACAGGAGAACATGTCAAAGGAGGGGATAATAGTTAAATACAAGGTTTAAAAGTAGTTTTCAAACCTGTGTAAAATATGCACTAATATTTTATGTACTAGGACATTTCTATTTAATGCTAAATCTTCACATATCTTCCGGTTTGTGTGAATTTTTCATTCCACCTCTCCATGATTTCAGCTGATGACATGTCCTTTTACAGTGCTGCTACAGTCTAACTACCAAATACTCTTCTATTTGTTCATTCTTCTCTGTGTGTACACATCCTCATATCAGGTGTCTATTAGAACGACGGGATCCATCACCAAAGCAGGCCGCCTCTGTTATCAAGCCCATATATATCCGCCTCACTTCATTTTAACTGATAAAAACACTGGATAACAAAGGACTGTCAGCGTGCCAGCGGTCATAAACGTGCCCTGTCTGTGGCAGCCAGCCCCTGTTAAAGAGTGAAGACGACACAAAAGCCTGGAACAAACGAAAAGTACAGGAGATTGCTATGAAAGAGTGGCCTTCAGGTAGATTTTGATGTAAGGGGAAGAAGCTGCAGAGAACTGAATAACCTCACTCATATCCTCGAAACGATATCAATAAATATAATAGCAGTGACAGTAGACAACTCTTCAAATATGGCTGCTGCTGCAAAGTTGTTGCATATTGTAAAATGTGGATGCTTTACATGTGTCTTTGACAAGCAGCACAGATGATCTGTACAATAACTCTAGTTTATGATGAGCCCAAATATTAGTGTCACTAGGTCAGAATCTGAATGTAGAATATGATCACCATCTCTCCTTCTGATCCTGAGGTGTTAAATAATGATTTTCAGAAAAAAGTGGAGTTGACCTTTTGACTATAAACTGTCTTTGTTTCATTTGCAGCATTAGTCTAACATTTTGTCAAGCTAAGTGTATGAATTCAAATTCGTTTTATTTTGGGAAGTAAGAACTGATGTTGACCTTGGAACTACAAGTTCTTATTGTGACAAATGTAACGATGATGTTCCTGATATCTTATATGGACAAAAGTATTGGGACACCTACACATTACAACCACAGGAGCTTTCACATCCCTTTCTAACCATTAGCATTAATATGGAGTTGGTCCCCCTTTGCAGCTTTAACAGCTTCCATTCTTCTGGGAAATGTGTGTCAGTGGGAATTTTTGCCCATTCATCCATAAGACCAGGGGCGGCTCCTGGTACAGGGGACATAGGCATAGGGTGAAAAATGCCGAGAGGGCGGCACAAGAGACTGAATTATTATGACGTGACACATGCAATGTAAAACAATATATTAACGTCACACTATCATCCTCTAACCCCGGGACGCACCGGAGGTAGAAGCGCCGCAAAAAGCGGTCCGCCTCATTTCCTCGCCCAAAAAATTAAATTAAATTAAATGAATAAAAAAACAATTTATTAATTTAATTTAATTTAATTTTTCTTTTTTATATTAAATTTATTTAAATTTACATAGTGTAGTATATTAAGACATTCAATTATCTGAAATAGTTTTAATAAAACATGCACTTGTCAAAGTGTAGGTGTGCTATGTCTTGAAAAACAGCTTCGGATTCCTATCACTTGTGCACATGTACCAACTTTCTGGAGGCCAAGTATGAATTACGAAATGTGAGAATGGATTTAAAAAAAAGAACTGTAGTTGTGTAACAGTGTATTGTATATAGGTGCATCATTGTCAGCTGTATAGCCAGTCACAGTTTTTAAGTGCAATATTGAATTAGCTTGGACCCCTAAAGAATGTGTGTGCGTGACAGTTTGCGTGTGTATGTTGGGGGGCGCCAATTTGAAATCTCGCCTAGGGTGCCAACATTGCCAGGGCCGGCCCTGCACAAGACCATTTGTGAGGTCAGACACTGATGTTGGACAAGAGGCCCAATCTCCGTTCTAGCTCATTCAAGGTGTTTGATGGGGTTGAGGTCAGGGCTCTGTGCAGGTTTGTCTAGTTCTTCCACACCAAACTGGCCCAACCACGCCTTTATGGACCTTGATTTGCGCACTGGGGTAGAGTCATGCTGGAACAGAAAAGCTCCCGGCCCCCAGTTTCTGTGATTTGATGCCGGAGGAAGGTTTGTAACTCAGTTATTGATTCAGCAGAGCATCTAATTCTATGAGCATTTTAGAACGACCCATTCTTTCACAAATATTTGCAAAGGCAGACTGCATGGCTAGGTGCTTGATTTTATACACCTGAATTCAATGATTAGGAGGAGTGTCCCAATACTTTTGTCAAAACAGTAAATGATAAATAATGTTTGGGTGGACAGGTGGAAAAACACAAAAACATAATTTTTCTAGTTAATGAAGCATAAAAATGAGCATTTAAAGTGGAACAATGTTGTTATTGCCTGATCTCCAGTCTGGCATCAGGAGTATGTCAAGTCAATATAATTAGGTAATGAGCTCCTCAGTGAAAAACAAGTAAAAAGGCGTCTAATTGTCTGTCACTAGAACGTTCACCGTGTGCAATGGTTAGAAGAAACCGACCCCAGAAAACCTAAACCACACAGACACAGAGCTTATTTATAAAACTGAATCTTTACTAAACAATACAAATTACAGAGGAAATTTGCATAAACTTCTAAAAATGCTCTTCTGACACTTTCAACAGATCTCAATACACAGTAGCAGCTATGGGTGCTATTTGAAAAGATATGTTATCTTCGTATATCAGTAATCTGAGCTACTTATACATAAATAAAGAAGAGAACATTTTCGAAGGGCAAACAATGTAAAGGTGCATCTTTGCTCGGGCCTTCGGTCAGTCTCGGATCAGGAAGGCACCGTGGATAAAGCAACATCCAGACCGTGTGTCCCGGTGTCTCATCACCTGAAGAGTCGGCTCCAAAAGGAAACGAAGGTGTTGGAGTTAAAGGCACCGATGAATATGAGCAGCAGAATGTAGAGACTCATCATGATAGCAAAATGGTGTCGCGTGAACCAGGACGAGCTGCGGGAATGTCTGAAAAGAAAAGCAAAGCAGCCTGGTTTCACAACTGCAGAGAAAAGTGCACTCATTTGTTTCCAGAAAAATATTTCTTTTGAACAATTAATCATATTTAATAAGAAAAATGTTTCCCGTTTTCACTATTTTCCGAAATTAAAGTTATTTGCAGATTAATTGATAATGAAAACAATGTCGTCCTATATTTCAGAACAGTTTTCTACAGGGCAAACATTTTAAATATCATTCACAATAAGATTGAGATTTTAGTTACCCTCTGAGATGTTAAACATATATTATCCTTTTAGTTTAGTTGATCCGTCATGAAGCACTACTGACATTGAAACAGAACTTCCACGTATTTTCTGTTTTTAAAATTTTTGTCACAGGCCCAAAGAAATGACTGTAACTACTTACAAACTCAAATACAGCAGCTGATTAAATAATCACTCAATAATAAAAGTTCCTTGTGAGCCTGGTTTTTAAGGTGTTTATTCATGTGTTTAGGATGATTTGAAATATTTAAAAAATCATCACAAGTCATCATTAGTGACTCCACTGCTAGAGATGGTGCTTGGGACCGGGAGCTACATATCGAACATGGCTAACATAGAGAGGAAAACTAGTTAGCAAACCATGTGATATGTTAAATGAAGAACGAGCAAGAACTTTGTCCTTTCGTAAAGATCTTAATTTGTTGTTTTAAATAACTTATCCATACTTTTTGTGTGTTTACATCCTTTGCCACCAGTGACAAATAAACTATTTTTGACCTGTGAGACTTTTACCTGGAAAGGTGCCTCTTCTGAGAGTAAACCAGCAGGTACTTGACTCGCAGAAGCTGATTGTTGGTGACAACAAAGTACTTCTGTGGTACGTCGCCTCCTTCACTGTTCTTTGCTCTGGAGCGCTGACGGTCGATGGTTTCGGAATCTGAAACAAGTGTGAGGTTTTGATATGCAGCTATTTAAAACGTGTATGATTCATGTTTCCTGAATACTACACATCACATGGGATTCACACCTTTTTTCTTGACCTGGCACTTAACATCTGGATGATCAATGACTTCACACAAGGCAACGCAACTGAGCAGTGAACCCAGGAGACTGTCTTTCCAGCTGCTGCTATGGGGACTATAGAGGACAGCCATGCTGAGGTCACTGGTGAGGTAGGTCCCCTCTCCAAACACTGAGTTCTGTGCATCCAAAAACAGTAATCAGATTACACAGATGTAAGTTTATACAGTCCGACACAGCCAGGCATCTTTGATTTCCACCTGGCCTTTCATCCTGTACAGTTAAAGAAGGTACTGACCTTGTTCAGGTGACAGTGCAGCCCGTTGTGAATGATTGAGTGAAAGTTCTCCAGTCGGCTCCCGTGGAATGCATAGAAGACGTCTCGTCCTGCCCGCGTCTTCTCGAACCTGGCGTTCAACTGGTCACAGTAATCCACCTCGAAGAGGAAGTCTGGCACAGGCGCAGAAATCCCTTCATTTTCTGTCAAGCTGCACAGTTTGGCATACTTGTGGAGGTCAGAGAAACAGACTGCCATCAAAACAATAACCAGTAACAGACGCTGTGATTTCTGTATTTATAGGTGTAATGATGTACCTCATCCTTCTGCAGTGTCTTCACAGCAAAGCTGTTTGAAGAGAGAATCCAGTGTGTGAGAGCCAGATGATGATCTGCCTCTCCAGGTCGCAGTCTCACCAACTCTCTGACACCAGGCAAAGACTTCACATCTCCCAGCTACAGAAAAACAGAAACTGTTTTAGTGCAATGGTATACATACGTTTCCCTTTCGGTGAAATTAAAACTGTGTTGTCCGTTTTTCTTAAACTGAGTCATCATCTCTGCAGTCATGTCACCATCACAGATTACTGTATCATCTTGAGTATGACACAGAAACTAAAATGCAGATGTGTAATGAATATATATATTATATATATATATTTTTTGAATATTTTTCATTGTAAATTAACAATTTTGCACTCGAGTATAGAGGTGTGTATGTGTGTGTGTTAGAACATTGCATGTGCAGCCTCTACTGTTGTCTTACAGTCATTGAGCTATACCTGAGAAATTAAATCTCAATTTTCCTACATGCCAGTGTTCTATAATATTAATAGTCTTTCCTTTTTATTTATTACTTGAAGCACTGTTGTTTATTGTATGTTCAAATATTGTTTATAAATGAGTGTGTACCCATCATCTGTGTTGTTTATATATTTGAAACATTTTTTCAACTACTTGTTTTAAATGTGGCTGTTTGTGTCTTTTTGTTCACCTTTATTTACTGACACGCTGCCGCCTTTAAAAGCACATTACTGCCACCAAGTGTCCTGTACATGTGTAACATGCCACTACCTTTCTCATTATGTGCATATGCAGCTTTATTAAAATAAACTTAAATGTCACGCAATGTTTATCTGATGTAGTTGTTGCTTCATTGACAATAACAAAAAACTAGGTTGTTTAAAATGCACATTTGTAAAAAGTTAAGCAGAATTATATAATGTTCAGAAGCTAAACATGTTTCCTACCAGCTCCTCAAAGTCCTTATTGTCATCACTTAGGTATCTGGGGGGAAAGGGTCGGAGCAACGAGTCCCGCTTGTAGTTCTGTGCAGCCGCAACAAACAGGCTGCAGCGGAGGTCTGCTGCAACCGGGTCTCTGTGCAGACAGGAGCACACCAGCTCTCTGACGGCTTCGGTTGGGAGCGGAGGCTGCATTCCCAGCTCTGCAGACAGAGGAGATAAGATAACATATTAGTGAGAACAGCTGAAACACTAAGTTAACACTTCCACATACAGTACTGTGCAAAGATTTATCGGAGTAAAAGCAGCATGAGGATGTTTTAAAAAATGAAATGGTTTTATGTATCAATAAGCGTCATGCAAAGTTACTCAATGGTTTCTTCTGTTTCTTGTCTTTTTCATGTAATCTCAGACTGACTCCATGACAGTGAGATCAAGTCTCTGTGGAGGCCACACCATCTGTCGCAGGTAGAGTCGAGCGATCTTTTCCACAGTCAGATCCTCCTGTTGTAACACTGTGAAACGGCCAAAAGACTGTCTATGATCTCCTCCCTTCTTTTTCAATATGTGCAAGCATTTCAATACTCAATCTGATGGTTATATTATCATTTAATGTATTAAAATCTCAGTAACAAGAAATGCCCCAACACAATCTCCAGAGACCAGAGTGGCATTTTCAAATATTTAGTATATTATCAAAAAAGCATAGAATACTTGAGAAGCTAGTCATTAAATATTTGACCTTTCGGCATCTTATCTTAGTTTCTAGTCTTCTCAATCCTCTTATTCTCTTACTTTAAAACACAAGACATTTTCTAATGGTAACACCAAAGACTGTAAATAATGAATAAGGGTAGCACACACTTTGGCATTGAATCATGTTCTTCTCTTGAACCTGATTATCAGACATCCAACGAAATTATTATTAATGAATTAAAGTAAAAGCATTTTGTAGGTGATTAATGTGGAGACCAATTTAACCAGTTAATGTAAGGCTGAAATGACTCAAAATTAAATCCTGGATACCTCTGCAATTTACTTTCTCCATTAGCTGATTGATTGTTGTTTTAATATGAAAATAGTGAAAGTCTTCACACTTTCCCAGAGTTTCACCCTAACGTTACTGCAGCTACAGGTGGAAAAAAGTAAATAAAAGTAAAATAAGAGGAAAAGGCACATTGTCGAGAGTTCTTTGGAATATTTGCATAAAAAAAAAAACTTCTGAATTTTCTGTCAATAAACTATTCACTAATTGGTTCAGCTCATTTTATAAACTATAAGATGATCAAATCTATCACAAAGTTTGATAGAGTACATGTCCAGTATATTTGTGAAGTAACAAGAGCTGTCAGTGCAGTAAAGTATTTCCCTGACATGCAGTGCAGTGCAGGTAGAAAGTAGCATGAAAGGACAACACTCAGGTACAAGTAGGTAACAGTTGTACTTTAGTGCAGTATTTGAGTAGCTGCGTGTTGTGAGTCAGGACTCCACTAAAGGTTTAACGTTAGCTAACATTAGCAACATCGCTTTTTAATACTTGGCATTAGCTGGGTCGACGCTAGCTAACGTTAGCTGAGCTACAACAAGTGCACAGCTGAAGTATCTGTCGTCGAATGAGGTTACTGACGATAAATATAGATTTGTCAGACCACCATGTGACCCTACGTGTTTCGTAAACACACCACAGACATGTTTCATACGACAAAAAAAAAGTTGAACCTGGTTATTAGCTCTTACCTTCCGTCCTGCTCCACTCATAACACTACAGGAAATGCTAACCTTAGCTTCAGGCGCTGCTGTGTTCATGTGGTCTAGAAAAGTCGGAAGTTTGGAAGCATCGGGAACGGAGGTACGTCAAATACATTCGCTAAAGGAAACACGTTGGAGTCGAGTCAACGCATTGATATTAGAGTAGAAAATAAAACTAAGAAACGTGGTTAAAATAATAATATACAATTTGTGTAGGTTTTCTCCTGCTCGTTGTATTAAGGGGCTCTGGAGTATCCGAAGAATTCCAATTTTTCGAGGAGACGTAAAAGCAGCATCCATCATAACTTTAGTGATCTCCCCTGAACTACCAGTTTACCAGGAACACCCAGCTGGAACTAACACAACAGTTCCGTGATGAATCCTCCCTGTATGATGGTTGTAATGATCTGTTTTAATCAAAAGAGTATGATTCAACTCAAGGAGAACTTCGAAGGATGAATTATTGTATTTCGAAGGATTTGTATTTCCCTTTTGGGCCTTTTCAGGGCCTAGACATGCTCAAATTCTTACCAAAGTTTGCAGGAAATTCAAAACCACAAAAAGTAATTGTATTCTGGAGTAATTTGAAATGGGCGTGGCAAAATGGCTCAACAGCGCCATCTAAGGAAAAGCCCCTCAGTCAGCTTTCACCGATCTTCACAAAAATCATAGCCCAGGTGTATCCTGATTAGACAAAAAAAATGTCTAGCTGTGCAATGGGAAAAACGCTACAGGAAGCCCGCCATTTTGGCCACTTTCATCAAACGCTATATTAGTGGCGTGGCGTAAAAGTTCATAAATTCGCCGTTAAACACGAAATAGCTGCAACTTCAGTGTTCATGCTTCAGTCTCCCTAAAAATACATTTGTGTAACAAAAGCACCCCACTGAAGATATTTATATGGTTTTAAGGAATGGACGCGACAAAATAACTAACTAGCGTCCCCTAAAGTGAAGCCCCGGCACTAAGATTGGCCGACATGTTCAAAAATCAGGGACATTTGTCTTTTCATGACAAACAAATAAGTCTGATGAACTTGTCCTCTTTCATTAGATCAACTTCAACTTCTGTGAATGTCATCTCAACAAGATGGAGATATAACTAGCTCGGTTTATATGATTTCATCACACGGTGTGACCGTGGCGTGGCGTGACATTTCGATGATTTGCCACAAAATAGGGATTTATTATAACTCCTATGCATTGTTCTTTCAGCCTCAAACCTCATTCACACATTGACAGTCCCGTGCTGATCCAATCCATATCAATATTGACTCATCATAATAGTGTCACCTGCTGGCTACAGGAAGTGACATGTTTTAAACTTTGATGAACCGCTTTTGGCTGCTTTACAATATACAGAACACTTTAAAGGATTCATTAAGCAAATAATTCTTTGTTGTCAGTTTGCTTTAATGTCACGATGGATGTAATGTTATAATCCTTCAATGTCTTAGATGAAAAGATGAAAGATTTATACAATCTAAAGAGAGAAATTAGTGTTTTTGAACTGAACAGATCTATTGGTCTCTTATAGTGATAGCGATAGCACCACCTACTGCCAAAAAGAAGGTAAGCTTTAAAACTAAATTCGATGTCAATTTCAGATGTCAGTAAAATCAAATGCTTGGAAATTCATTCAATGCCACTAATTCCCTGCTGGTTTTATTTGTCATATACTGTCACACCTCTATGATCATGGAACAGGTTTTGAATTTCCTTTTGTGTGGTATAAAAAGTCTTAAGAAATCTGAATTTTACTTGTTTATACATGTAAACATCCTGGTAAACAGGTTTCCCCCTCTTGTATCACAGTGACATTCTTTTACATCAGATCAGATCTGTCAAACATCTTGGAAATAAGGTGAGTCTGAAGTGCAAATCCAAACGTCAAATCACAAAACAGAACAAATGAGAAACCACAACATCAAATCACATGAAGAGATTTTACCTCCACCAAGGAGGTTGTATGTTTGTGCGTTTGTGTGATGGAAGAACTACTTGATAGATTATCATGAAACTTAATGGAAGGATGTGGTATGGATGTGGTCAGTCATGGAAGCACTGATTTTGGTATGGATCCGGATCCGGGGGCGGATCCAGGAATTATCTCTACTTTCCTTGACACTGTGAGATACAGTGTTTCTCAACATTTGTGTCGATTTCTCAGAACACAACTGATGGATCTTGATGAGAAAAAAATCAGGAAAGTTTAGTGGACTGATATTTCTGAGTGTGTGCAATTAGGTCGAGATCCAAATAAAAGTCACATTCTGTCACATGAAAACTTGAAAACATAAAAGCAGTAATAGGACAATAAAAAGAATTGAAGAAGTATACATGAATATGAACACCATAAATTAATATATTATATACACCTAATAGTAGCTAACAGGCAGCCAATCAAATCCGTCTATTTGAGGCCTCTTCGTTTTCAACACTGTGGAGAGCATAGATATATAGTAGAGAGCAGAGCATCACAGAGGGGGCGGGCCTTGGTGAAATTCTTCTGCTCTCTGATTGGTCGTGTCGGACCAGCAACAAATCCCTTGTTATGTTCCTTGAGGCCCCGCCCCCATGCTCCCACCCTGGCGGGGAGATGCGTGCATGAAAGGAAAAGCTCTGACGTCACGCGACCGCCTCTTACTCCCGGACCGACCATCATCTGAGGATAAAGACACTTCATCTGTCCCATCGAGCGCCACGTTCCTCTGCTGTGAATCCGTAGGATGCTTTTTAAACGAACAGGGATTGTGGCGACATTGTTGCACTGAACGGGCGGTAAGGCGCTTTAACCATTTTCCATTCATTACTCTGCATCCAGGGAGAAGAGAGAGAGAGAGAGAGAGAGAGAGAGAGAGAGAGAGAGAGAGAGAGAGAGAGACAGATGGGGGGAGGGCAAAGGGATTCAGTGTGTTAAATAAAAAAAGATTATCTGGCTTCAGTGAATCATCCAAGTCTGTGTTTGTGCCGATCATTGTCCGGAGGATGATGGAGAAGAGGAGGAGGAGGCGGCGGCTCCGTGTCGCACAGGCTGAAGGACGCTTCTCCATCGTCTGTGAGATCACGATGCTCTAACGCAGCATCCCTGCCATCGTCCCGGAGAATCACACATTCCGGACAATGCTCGGATCACTGTGCATTAAATCAACCAATGTCAGTGCGTTTGGTTGTGGCAGGGGTCGCTTTGATTTGTGGGAGAATGATGCCCTTCAGAGCAGCTGCCACATCCTCCATCAAGAGGGTGGATATGCGGTTTGCAAACATAATCAAAATGATTTTTAGGGGAGTTGATGTCATCAATAGGAGGTAATAGTAATAAAACTAACACCTGAAATGTATGGTCCTGTCTATAATCTCTATAGGCCCGCTACACGCCTATTGTACCCACATAGGTTATGAATGGTGATCACGACAAGGCCACAGTGGTAGTCAGAGCGAGCACAGACCCACACAGCTGTAATACGTGGTGGAGAAACCCACCTTCATCACGTCGACCCAATGAATGATGCTCCCAGATGTGTGGATGCCCTCAAAGGCTTGGGCACCACCTCGGATCAAATCATGAGGAGATTCAATGTCGTTTATTGTAATGAAGACAGTGTGTGCATGATGCTCCACAGGGAGGAGGCCTATATAGGACTGTGGCCTGCTGGCTAATAAGGAAATACATGTGCATTTAATAAAACAGCTCTGTTGTTTGCAGTCTGGTTTTCAAGGCAGCTGGTGTTGAAGTTTCCGATTCTCTTTTGCAACTGGAGGGAAATACTGAGCGGTCATCATGGCAGGTAAGATTGGCTCCCTGCTCAGCTGCTTCATGCATGTGATGTAGGGTGTTTGGACAGTGCACAATCACCCCATGTTTTAGGCTCAGTTGTAATATCATGACTAAGTGTGAATTCAGCGTGTGTGGGCAGCTGTGCTAAACTGTGCCTTTGTATCGTAGAAAACAACTTCCCACCCCTGCCTCGATTCATCCCCCTCAAGCCATGCTTCTACCAAGACTTCAATGAGATCCCAGACCAGCGTCGCACCATTTGCAAGAGGCTCTACTACCTGTGGATCTGTAAGTGTGCCTGCAGTTAGAGCTTGTGTGCCGGCTCCTGGCTCACAGGTTGGATTTGTGTGGCTATATGAGCTGTTAACCTGTGCACCGCTTCTGATCTCTCATGTCACTTTGTTTTACCCTAAATATTATGAGTCAGACAGTCCCCAGTAGAGCTGTGGGACCAGACTGACTGGTCTCATCACAGGGCACGCAGCCAAATTCATCTATTTCTTTCCATTCTTTTTAGCATTTTTTGATGTGACACATTTGCTATTTGATGTGGTATAAAAAAAAGCAAATTGATACATATTCTCTGGTTCCTGCTATGTGAGGATCTACTGCTTTTCTATGAAAATGCACTTTATTTTGGTCTGTTGTTCTTTCAAAACGAGACATATTGTATTCATAATTTACTGCATGATTTTTATTATTACATAGTGTGATAGAAATCTGGAGATACAAGAGGCTGGAAACAACAAAGTTATCTATGTGTATTTAATAAGGGGCTTTCTGCAGAAAGGATCAACACAGGGAAACCGCAAGGGTCTCAGAGTGAAGATGCAGGACAGTCAAATACATGATCTTTTATAGGAGGACTAAGGCCATCTCTCTCAGCCAATCCAGACTGGTTCTGTAGGCGCAGGGAGAGAGCTATCTTAACACAGACAACTGATTTACGTGTGTTTCCTTTGGAGATAAGCAGAAATACATTCAGTTCTTTGGGGAGTCTAAAGGGTCTAACAGTTTTCAGATCATACACAGTTCAAACAATTAAAACTGTCCAAGCCATAAAACATTTGAACAGTTTGTATATGTATGTAGAAAGGTCATAAAAGCCTTTAGACAGAGCTACAAAAACTTACTTTCCAACTACAACATAGGTTTCACACATACTTAGTTAATTTTTCCATTACAATAGATCCAATGATTAATCATGAATCAATCAAAAATCTGTAAATAAACAATACTTTGAGCCCTAGTTATAACAGTAGATAGTAGTAATGTTTCAAGTTGTGATATTCTCATGAGCATCATGGTATCTTTTTCATTAACACTTAGGTTCTGCCATTTGAAACCAAGAACGTAAGTCTAGTATAAAAATAGAATAGTCTATACGTTTGGTACTGGTTGAGTAGAAATTGTGTGCTGTGTGTGCTAAATGAACTGTAGCTTTGAGTATTAGCTGAAATTCATTGTTTTTTTTTTACATGTATTTTTATTGGTTGTTAGACAAGATGTACACTGTCACACATGTTGCAATATTTCAATTAAATTTCTTTTTGTGTCAATGTACAATGAAACAGTAGCATTTTAACAATTTACATTTTTATATTTTTATAAACCCCATCCCACCATAACATTCCCTGTGCCACAAAAAAAAAAAAGAGGGGGGGGGGGGAGTTCTCCTAAGATGAAAGCGTTTGCGCTTTACGTTAATGCCCTATACTAATGAGAGGGGAGAGTGACAAGTTTGTCAAAATAGACCAGTAAAGGGTCCCAGACTTTGTTGAATTTTCCGGTTGATCCTCTAAGAAAGTATTTAACTTTTTCAATTTTTAAAAACATCATCATATCAGAAAGCCACACAGATGCCTTCGGTGGTAATTGTGATTTCCATTCCAAGAGAATTCTCCTTCGAGCAATTAGAGTGGCAAAGGCAATAACATTTTTCTTGTTAGTGGCTG
Organism: Limanda limanda; assembly: GCF_963576545.1. NCBI lineage: Eukaryota > Metazoa > Chordata > Actinopteri > Pleuronectiformes > Pleuronectidae > Limanda > Limanda limanda. The sequence goes on from NC_083643.1 coordinate 17,713,552, forward strand.
TCGCAGTGTCGTTACCCCTTACCCCAAATATAGCCATTAAAGGGCTAGGTTGTAGATGTAGGCCAAAAGCAACATTCAAAATCCCAAATATTGATTTCCAAAACTCTTCCAACTTGGAGCACGTCCAGAACATATGAGCTAGGTCTGCGTTAGTGGCTTTACAGCGATCACACGTATCATCTAGTTCAGGGTATATTTTTGCAAGCCTGGCCTTACTATAGTGAGTACGGTGGAGAACTTTAAATTGAATCAGATTGAGGCGTACACAAGAAGAGGTTCCATTTACACAGCTAAGAGCTCTAACCCATGTCTCGTCTGAAATGGCTGTTCCTAATTCTTCCTCCCATTTTGTCTTGATGTCTTCGATTGATACACTACTAAACGACATAATTGAATTATATAAATTAGAGATTTGGCCCTTCAAAGTTAAGGGAATCTTTAGTATGACATCTAAGTTTGAACTTTCCGGTAATTGAGGGAACGATGGGTTGTACGTTTGAATAAAGTGGCGTATCTGAAGATATTGGAAAAAACTGGATTTAGAAATAGAGTGTTTTTTGGCCAAATCCGTGAAAGTAGGAAAAATATTATCTATGAAAAAGTCCTTGCATGTAGTAAGACCCATAGTGTTCCATTGTATGAATGTGACATCAAGTTCAGCAGCTGGAAAAAGGTGGTTATTACATATGGGACTTAGCATAGAAAGAACAGACAATTTAAATGTTTGCCTGAATTGTATCCAAATTCTTAGGGATGAGCGCACTACTGGGCTTGAGGAAAACAGTGATGGGGAGAGAGGAAGTTTTGTTGTTAACAGTGCAGGAAGTGATGACAGATTACAGAGCTTTGCCTCCTCACTGCACCAACCCGTGTCTGGGGCCTGAAACCAGTACATTATTTTTTGCAGATTCGCTGCCCAATAATAAACCCTGAAATTTGGGAGAGCAAGCCCACCCCCTTTTCTCGGTCTTTCAAGCAATGTTTTACGAAGTCTTGAAGATTTACCTCCCCATATGAAACTTGAGAGTAGGGCATCAAGTGAACGGAAGAAGGATTTTGGCAGGAAAACTGGGATGCTCTGGAACAAGTATAAAAATCTAGGCAACACATTCATCTTGACGCAGTTGATTTTCCCAGCCAAAGAAAGGCAAATAGCACTCCATCTCTGGAGGTCAGATTTTAGTTTCTCCATTATAGGTGTGAAGTTGGCCTTAAACAATTCAGAAAAAGAAGGGGTGATATTTATTCCCAAATACTTAAAACCTGAATGTGATATACAAAATGGCAAGTCTGTGTCTGGAATCTGCTTTGCCTTATCATTGATAGGGAAACACACACTTTTTGAATAGTTAATTCTATAACCTGAAAAACCACCAAAGTCAACCAGAATATTCAAAAGTTCGGATTTACAGGATAGCGGGTCCGTTAAAAATATTAAGAGATCATCAGCATACAAGGAAGCTTTATATTCCATCTCCATCCTTCTAATGCCATGTATGGATGGTGTAGTTCTAAGTTTAATTGACAGGGGCTCTATCGCTAAAATGAACAGTAATGGGCTAAGTGGGCAGCCTTGACGCGTGCCCCTAGATAAAGGAAAATACTGTGAACTTAATTTATTAGTGACTACTGCAGCTTTAGGAGATGAATATAATAGACGAATCCAGGACATAAATTTCGGCCCAAACCCAAATTTGCCCAGTACAGCAAAAAGATATTCCCATTCTACTCTGTCGAATGCCTTCTCCGCGTCTAGGGAGACCACCACCTCTGGTCCTCCCCCAGACGCTGGAGAATGCACCACATTCAGGAGTCTACGAATGTTAATGAATGAGTGACGGCCTCTCACAAAACCGTTTTGATCATTTGAAATTATGTCTGATATTATGGTGTTTATTCGAGAGGCCAGAATTTTAGACAGTATCTTAACGTCCACGTTCAGTAAAGAAATAGGCCTATAAGAGCTGCAATCCACCGGGTCTTTACCAGGCTTCAGCAAGACTGTGATGAGAGACTCTGTGAGGCTCTTTGGGAGAGCTGTCTGTTCAAACGAGTGCTTAAACATATTGAGAAGCAAGGGGATCAGTTTGAAGGAGAATTTTTTATAGAAATCGACTGGGAAGCCGTCCGGCCCAGGGGCCTTCCCGCTCTGCATGTCCTTAATTGAGTTATCTACTTCCTGTCGGTTTAGAGGTCTTTCCAGGTTGTCCCTTTGTTCCTGTGCAATTGTTGGAGTATTCAGGGTTTCTAAAAAAATAACCATAGAAGAAGTGTCCTGAGGGAATTCTGAGGTATATAACTCAGAATAAAATGTTTTAAAGGTATTATTAATTTCTTGGTGATCAATTGTCAATTCTTGAGGTGTTTTCCTAATTGTTGATATGAGTTGGGCAGACGACTTAGCCTTTAACTGGTGAGCAAGTAGGCGTCCTGCCTTCTCCCCATGTTCATAAAAGAATGCTCGTGATCTTAACAAGTTATGTTCAGTCTTTCCAGTAGATAATAAATCATATTTTGCTTTCAGATTTAATTTTTCTTTGTATAGTTCAGGCATTGGAGTTGTTGAGTACTGATGATCAATTTTAAGAATAGAATCGATGAGCTCCTCCTGTCTTTGTTTTCTTTTTTTATTACGTGAAGCCGAAAATGATATTATTTGTCCCCTCAGTACGACTTTTAATGTTTCCCATAGTATGGATGGTGATACGGAGTCATTCTGATTGGTTAAAATGAAATCATCTATTGCTTTAGACATGAACTGACAAAAATCTGCATCTGAAAGTAATGCCGTGTTAAGTCTCCAAGCTGGCCTTGGTGGGCAATTAAGTGTAAAGCCAATATCAAGGATGACGGGTGCATGATCAGATTCTACAATAGCAGAGTAGTCTACAGATTTCACTGAGGGAAGAAGACGCCTATCAATGAAAAAATAGTCTATTCTTGAATAAGACTGATGAACATGTGAAAAACAAGAGAATTCCTTTTTGTTTGGATTCAAAAATCTCCATGGGTCAATACAGCCAAGGTGCGTCATAAGACTTAAAAGAGCTCTGGACATTTTGGATGAAGGTGCAGATTTGGGACTTGACCGGTCCATGGCTGTGTCCATCACGCAGTTCATATCACCGCCAAATATTAGATGATGAGTATTTAAATCTGGTAATAAGGTGATTATCTTCCTGAAAAAATCTGCATCATCCCAGTTGGGGGCGTAAATACTAACCAAAACCACCGGGGTGTGATAGAGACGACCTGATACTATAACATAACGTCCCTGGGGATCTGAAATTTTTTTTGAAGCAGTGAAGGGTACTTTTTTATGGATTATAATTGCAGCACCTCTAACTCTGTTACTAAAGGTTGAGTGGTACACCTGACCTATCCAGGCCTTTCTAAGCAAAACTTGATCCTGTACTCGTAGGTGCGTTTCCTGCAGAAATGCAATTTCAGTGTGCAACCGTTTTAAATGTGAAAAAATTCGCGCCCTTTTCACTGGGCCATTCATGCCTCTGACATTCCAGCTAACAAATCGTACTGCAGACCCTCCAGCTAAAGTTGTGTTTGCTCTATTCATAGCTTAATAAACAAGCGGATTGGGTAATGATACGGCTGAAATGGATGGTGCTGTATAGCCAGATCGGGAGAATTTAAAATGGAGAACAACGGGAGAAAAAAATAAAATAAAATAAAATAAAATAAGAAAATAAATAAATGAAAAAAAAAAAAAAAAATGAAAATGAATGAAATTTATTGTTATTCAGTTCTGCTGAGTTATCATTGATATACACGTGTGGGTATATCTACCATGGCTGTTTTATCCTAAGTCTGTCATGTTCTGTTCCTCTTTGCTTCTCCCCTGCGTCGCTGACAGTGAACAGCGCCACACTGGCTGTGAATCTGATTGGCTGTCTGGCCTGGATGTGCGGAGGTGGTGGAGCGACCAACTTCGGCATGGCCATCCTGTGGCTCATCCTCTTCACCCCCTGCTCCTATGTGTGCTGGTTCAGGCCCATCTACAAGGCCTTCAAGTGAGTTGATTCCAGTCTGACCACACACACAATGTCTGCTTCTGCTGAATCACATCACTCAGGACATTTGTTCTTCTCTCTGTGCAGGACAGACAGCTCCTTCAACTTTATGGCTTTCTTCTTCGTCTTCATGGCCCAGGTGGTGATTAGCATTATCCAGACTGTTGGCATTCCAGGCTGGGGAGTGTGGTAAGAGCTTTCAGTGTATTGTTAAATCAAAAGCAGATAATTCATTCAGATTGAGTAAATTTAACAAGATTAATTAAAAACAATATAACCTTTACCTTTGACCTTTTAACAGTGATTACGTCCTGTCAAACAATTCTCCAAATATGTGGCTACCACTAATGCATCATTATATTTGTGATTTGTCATAAGTTTGTGACGATGATGTTGACTCTCTTATTGCCCCCCCCCCCCAGTGGCTGGCTGGCTACCATCACCTTCTTCAGCACCAACATCGGGTCAGCTGTGGTCATGCTGATTCCCACCATTATGTTCACTGCAGTGGCTGTGCTCTCCGTCATTGCCCTTACAAAGGTGACCTATTCTGTACATGTCTACTTTTTCTCAGGAAAACAAATTGATCTCAGAGCAAAAAGTATAATTTCACATCAACTTTTAGACTGTAGACTCTGGTTTATTTTTAACAAAGGATAGTAAAATACTTTGTCGATCACGACTCTCATTCGCTGTCTTTTATAGGTTCATAACCTCTACCGTGGTAGTGGGGGCAGTATGGGTAAGGCCCAAGAGGAGTGGACCACCGGGGCCTGGAAGAACCCCCACGTGCAACAGGCGGCTCAGCAGGCGGCCATGGGCGCCGCGCAGGGCGCCATACAGCAGGACCAGTACTCAGCAGCTCCCACCTACAACTACGACGACCCAATGTAGGACAGATGCGGGGCCAGGCTGCCGAGTGGTAGAGATATAAAAAGGGATCAATTAACACAAATAAGAACTAGGTGCCCTTCATTATGATACTGTACAAGCTGAATTCAAAACGTACAATGTAGAGGAAAGTCATATTTGATGTGGAATTGTACTTTATTGAATTTTGAGTAAATCCTTTTTATATTCTGTTCACATTTAAATCAGCCTGTTATTAAAAAGCTTCTTTTAAATCTTTTTTGCTGCTCAATTTTAGCTGGTCAGTGTGTGTGTTGCTTTTTAATGGAGACACATAATATAGCTAAAGCTAATCCCCTGAGCTTCATCAGTTTATTTAGGTCGGTTCATCTTTGGTCAACACAGGGTGACTTCTCTGCCTCCGCCTGAAGCCACACATTTAAAAGACACATTTTTAATATGTTTTAAGAAAATACAACAGCTATTTCGTAAGCATGTATACGTCACCAAATGCTAAAACAATTTTGCCCCTAGTTATTAGTGTAGGTCAGCATAAAGACTATCCAAATATTACAAAAAATATACAACTCAACGAAACAAGATTTAATATGTTAAATAGTAATCAAATATTGATTGATTGGTGAGCTTTAATGTTTTTTTGCATTTGGACAAAGCCTAAAATGGTTATTTACAAGTTCTGTGTAAACAGTCTAGTAGTCGGATTTATCATACAGACATGAGTGGAATTGATCTTTTCATCCAAGTCTTAGCAAGAAAGCGAATAATTCCTATAAATTATTCCTTAAAATTTGTGTGTATTTAAACTATGAGGCTTTTTTTTTAGGGGAAAAACTTTCCTTTAAATACATATCTGTATGTTAACCCTATTCTTTTAAATGAAAATGAAAAAGTTACATTTTACCAAAATTTGAATCAGAATAAAAAAAATAACCCAACTGCATTTTCAGTTTTTAAATACAGTAGAAACAGTTTACACTTCATGTTTCAATGACCTGCTTTATTTCTTTCCTTTTCTGACAACGATTCCATTAAATTCAGAAAATGTCACATTCTCAGGAAATTTGTGATAGCTGGTTTTAAATTCTACACCTGTAAAGCCCTTAAAGTGTCAACGTCTCGTGCCGTTGTCTCCCTTCTTCACCACTATTTAACCCTTCTGTGTTTTGGTGTGTTCGGTTTTGTCGTTACCTCCTGGTTTCGTGTTGAGCAGGTTGATTTCAGTTAAAGGAATTATCATTACAATGATCAGATGAAGCACATGCAGTATTAAGGATTGCAGTTCTTTGGATAAAACATTCCAAAGTCATTGTTGTACAGGTCAAAACGGACAGAAAACCAAAATGCTTGCAGGCTGAACAATACAGTAAATATTAATAGTCATTGTTGTCGGTGGTCATAGCATTGAATTAAGTGATGGATGTTTCCTCCCTTGGCCAATTCTTCCACTAAACCCCTACATGTAAATGCTTAAATGGCTACTTGTTTCTAAAGCTCTGGATTTCAGGCCTTAGTGTGTCATTTCGTGGCTGTCGGTGTTATTCCATGAGTAGGTGTGATAATGAAATTGATTTAAAAAAAAAATATATAATATAAAATTCAATACAATTATTTAAAGTGAAAGTGAGAGAGCCCTTGTGAGGCCTGACGTGTTCGAAAACAGCGTCATGAAAAAGTTCGTTTTTTTCCGCCTTGTGTCACTTTAACTCTTCAACACTCAGTAGATGGTTATAACAGTGAAACAGTATTAGACTTGAAAACAAATGTGAAGTATCTGAATGCTCGTTATTTCAAAACCCGTGAATCGTCTCGTCGGATCGTGATGATGTGGTATTCAATAGGCTGTTTGTTGTTTTCCTTTTTTAGGTGTTTTTTGTACCAACCCTTGTTTTTCTTTTTTTGATGATATGTGTGTGAGTGTGACGAACATGTTCATTGCGTCTTTCCATGTCTGTGGAAAACTAGTTTTTTTTATTCAATTTCTTTGGTGAAAATCTTAAGTAATGTTTGCACTGGGTTACCTCTTGACATCAGTGCAAACCTAATTCACAGTGAATCACAGTGTAGCAATGCTAACATGAATATATTATAAACAGTAGAATTATTAGGATTGAGAGAGGTTCTGTTGTGCGGGCCTCAAATATGGAGACAAATACTACCAACCATAACATAAAGGGTTATGAATTAAAAAATGAAACGGGGGGCCTGTTTTTTCCAAGATGGACACCACTAGTATAATTTTACAACTGCATAACATTCTCACCAGCAGATGCACATACAGTAGTTATATTAGTAAAACATACCATTCACATGCTCATCTGTTAGCAAATGCACAACGTTTAGCTCTAAAAGTGTAAAGTTATGCACAAAGACGAACAAAGAAAATCTCTGTTGCAGCAGTATAGTTATAACTCGTGGTGGGTGTTTGGATCAGTCTGCCACATGTGCATACAGCACAGTCAACGTGTTTATGGAAATTGCAGCTGTAGTTGTCGTGTAGCAGGAACGTTAGTTTACTTCATCTCATGTCGCTGTATCAAAGCTTCTGGAAGCCATCTCCCATTTAACTCCCTCACGTCCCCACATGTGCTGTATGTTGTTTGATATGTATTATTGCCATTTACTACATCATGAGTAGATATAAATATATAATTACATGAAATGAGGTAAATATTTGCTGTGCATAAACAAATGGGAACTTGCTCTAATTATGCGAATGAGGAGGCTGTGTCTCCATGAGTGAAGTCAATGAGGAATACATTTTTGTGTATTACTTTTGTATTATTTGGTCTTACCCTGATAGATATTAAAGAGTTCTTGTTGCACCTGGTTTTGTTCTTGAATGAGTTTGCAGATATTAGTCCTCTATACACACACACACACAGTCAGTATGTATCCTACATGGCTGAAGATGTAGTAGAGGATCCATGTTTTCAGATAATCGGAAATGAATGGAGTAACAGAAAAAAAATGTGTAAAATTATTTGTTATTCATTTATGGAAAACTCTAAGCCATTCAGCATATAAGGAAAATAAAGGTTTCAATACATTTTTCCTCTTACCTCGACCAAATGACAGCTATTTCCTAGGATGATGATATTGTGACCAAACTATATAAAAATAAGGCATTCATTTTAAAGCTATGCACTAAAAACCTGACTAATTATGAGTCTTCAATATGCAGTACATGTGCAGGGCTGTAAGACAGGAAACGGTGTGGGTGTTAACTGTGTAACATTTCTCACGCTGTCATACAAAATCAAATCAGTGAAAAAACTTGATTGTCGTTTAACCTTTGGTGTAAAGTGACAAGAGTGGTTGTTAATATTATAAAACACGATATTTATATGAAAGCTTTTTTTCAGTTGTCCATTCACACACACATCCACACAATGTATCTTTGTGCAGCGCTTTCTTCGTCACACATCAATCACAAGTCAGGGGCAACTGAGGGTTCAGTATCAAACCACCTACTCTACTTCCTGAGCCACAGCGACAGTCAATTTATACATCTGAGATAAGTAACAGTTATGAAAAATGTTCATCTTGTGGTTCAAAAAACAAACTGAAAAGACCACAAAGGCAATAATCTTAAAATTCTTTATTCATAAACTTGATGCAAGTTTACAAATTACTGTACAAGGTCAAAATTTCTTCAAATGGAAAATGAAAAAGAAAACCAAAGCGAGCCAACGTGCCAGACTGTCCTCTGTTTTTGTTGGTGCTAGAAAATGAAAATGAGTGGACATTTGAGATAAATGAATGCTTTCAACGCACTGTCCAGTTAGAGAAGCGTGCAAGTCTCTTCACCACAGCATGACTATCAAACTCAAATCATCTCTCAGTGTACCCTCTGATCAGAGATTTGGCATTTTGGAGTGAAGGAATCACAGGTGGATGAAGACTTTTTAGCAGGGGAGGGTTTTCTATGCCACTAAGCAACACAGGCCCTTAACATTGAGGAGACACGTTGTTCCTCACCGCTCAGATATACATTATCTGACATGTAACAACAGGATATGGAGTAGTGTGCTGGGGAGACGAATTAAAAAACATTTAGCTCAGAATGTGCTTGGTGTTAAAACTGACCTCTCCAGGCACATTGCTGGATTTGTGCAAAGATTTTTTTTTTATCAGGAATATTCAAAGATTACCCACTGGAATCTAATCGGTCTCAGAACTTGGGAGGGAAACAAATCTAAAGACGACTGTGCTGCAGTCCTGTAAGTCTATAAAACTCTTTCCTCTCTTGAATTAAAAGAAACATGGCACGCATTATTGCAAAACTGATTATATTTTCTGTTCTTCACATCATACGAGTTTGAGATTAAATCTCAACATCGACGGAACAGAGTGTTAATCGATCCAAGAAAATAACCTGAAACTCGACATGTGCATGTATAGAGTCCCCTCCAAAGGATTGTTTGTTACCTGAGTTGCCATTGAAACGTGCTTTTGCAGACAGTGTCAACAAATAAACTGCAAAAGAACAAACAGATTGATACAGTGTGTGCTCTGTAGTATCGGGAGCAGTAGTACTGGTGGAGTACTACAGTATATTGCGAGGTCAAAGTTAAATGTTTCGGGTCAGTTCTTATTACACTAAAGGTGATCCTTTTTTTTTGTTTCACACCCAAAGAGACACCAAAACACATCTGTGGGATATTGTGATGGCAAAGGAAGCTCTGCAAACGCTGGAAGTTTAGCTGCTGTGTGAAAAACAAGAGGCGGAAGAGAGGGGATGAATCCAGAAGAAAATAATGTCATGCAACATGGTTGCAGTTTCAAAATTTAAACCAAGCAGGGGCTGAAATATTGCAGTTAATTAAGTGAATTAACTGCAAAAGAATCTCACATCCAAACAGAATTAATTTATTCTCATTAGCCCATCGCAGCGCGGCACCAAATATCTTCGAGGCGAGGCCGCTGAGCATCATTCTGTTAACTCTTCACATTTTCAGCATCAAACTAGCCTTCAACGTATACAGCCAAAATCAAGAAAAAGGCTAACAGCAGAGCTGAGTTGTTGCGGGGCCACGGTTTTGTCAAAAAATAAGGCAAAAAGAGCTCATCAGCTTCAACATAAGGTCTGTTAGAATCTGATGCCACAATGCTCATCTTACCTTCGTTAAAAGATATATAGAGATTCTGAAATATTACTAATCCACTGGCCAGGTCTTCACATTAACCACGGGTGGATTTGATCTTGCCTGCGAGCATTTTGGATTTGCTCGGCCCATTACACTTCACACATTTTTAAAAATTAAGAGCTAAAAGATACCGAGTGGTAGGTCATCTCAATTTAAAGATAAGCTCCTAAAATATTGAAAATTTGCTCATTATTGTCTAGGATGCTCAAATAAAAAAACAAAAAACATTTGCCAAATAATATTTCTAAAAACAATATTTGCATTTATGTACCACTTATTTGCCAAAAAACTGGTGAGGTTACACTAAAAGAGCTTCTGTATCAATCTTAGTTTAAAATTCCCATTTAACTGACTGTTTGTGAAGCCCAGTTTGTCAAAGCAGCGAAAGGAAAAAAAAGCATTTCCCCACATTTAAAGGGGAAAAGTTTTCTTTAAAGACAAAAGAGCATATTGAGAAAACAGGACTAGTAACACCCATACATCCTCCTCCTCACTAAAACACTGAGGGGAAGAAGCAAAGTGACACCAGAGTCAAGTCTTTTTTTTTTTCAGGAGCGGGGCAAAGGAGTACTTGTCAGATGAGCCAGTGAGATGGTTTCCGCGAGAAAGATGATATATTCCCAGTTAAGTCAGGGGGAGATATTCCAAAGAAAACAAGATACTTTGACCCAAAGACATGTTTCCTGTGCATAGTGGCGGCAGCTCTTTATCCGTCCTCTTTAGGTGGTGTGTACCAGCCTGGAAGAAAAAACAAAAGAAAAACTGTTTGCCCACGATCTTAACCACAGTGAGTCTAATCAGCCACAATCACTCAGAAACATTAGGTACAAAATAAATATGAAACACTTACCATTCTTCTCGTGGATTTGCACAAGGGATTTGTATGACTGTTGTGCTCTGGCAAGATTGTACTGGTTCTGAAAAAAACAAAAAATGCTCTGTCAATTCCCTGCAATGCAAAAAAAATTGCTGGAACAAATGATGGTTCATATCTTGCTGCCCTGTCTCTTTATACTGTTCGCAAAACATGACCAATAAAAAAAAATGCATTCATCAATTTTATGTCAGTAACATCTATGAGCCTCTACTGCAGCTGAAGTGACAGATAATACACAAGATGCGGTCAAACAACATTTTATGCAGCCTTATTCATTTTTAATATACCTACCTTATTGGCTCCAAACTGCACCCTGGCTTTTCCTTTCACCAGAGTTGCATTTATCTGCATAATGACAGATTCTATGGAATAGGCACTGCTCCAGCCCTGGAAAACACAAAACCACGCAAAGGAGCCATGAATCCACGTCCTGGTTTTATTAAGACAAGAAAAACCACATCATAAAATATAAGACGCCATAATAGTAAACTCATGATCAATCACCTGTTTGGTGAGAAGTTCCATGCACAAGGCTCCTCCTCCTAGAACATACCTGAAATTCAAAGTTTTAGGATGAGTATTAAACATTTAAAAGCAGATATTTACATTTGGCAAAGAAGTATTCACATGAGAGGCTGAGGTCGGGTCTGGTTTACTTTGTCTGACTCCACATCAACTGAGATTCAGGATACATCAAAATGATTTAGTTGATGCAAAAGGTATCAACTTATTTCAAAGGTGCACAACTCATAATTTAAAGAATCACAGCGATCATAAGCAACAGTGGTCAACAAAAATTGTAGCGACCCGGTCACCCTCTCCCCCCCACCACACACAGATGAACTGGTGCTTAAATCAACCACCCTTGAGTGGGACGCATCAACCTGACAGGCAGTCTGCTTTTCGTGTCTGAACCTGAGAATTTACCGGATTACAGGCAAATGCGGAGTAAGAAATACAGTAGACCAGCCAACGATGATTAAAAAATTACAATGCCACACCATGAAAAACTTTATAATAGGGAATATATGCACGGCTCCTATGAGCCTGATTGTGTTGGTGTATGAGTGTTGCTTTTAGTGTCAGAGCTGATGATTCATGGCCAGTCATTTAAAAAAACATTCTGGACTATGCAGTAGGATCATTACTTTCATTCCATACTGCACCTAAAAACAACACAATGGGACAAATTATTATTGTTACAATTTTGCAGCACTGTGTAAGACCAGCGAGAACTCTTTCTTCATGTGTGAACTGGGCAGCAGGAGATCATGACACACTCACCCTCCGGACAGCACAGGGGAAATAACCCGTACAAAAGGTGGATCAAAGGGGAAATTATCCTGTCACATGAAGAAAAAAAAATGTCAGTGTTGAGAAAATTCTTTACTCCAAAAACAAAATGAGAAAAATCATCACAAGACTCACTTTATAAGAGAAATTGAGCAGAATGTAGTCCACTCCTTCTTTTTCTTTTAAGACCTGCAAGTCACTATGCAAAGGACTATCTGGGTCTACCCTGTAATGAAGGAGGGCAAAGTCAAATATAACAGAATACACAATATATGGCAAAATTTAAATTGTAAAAAAAGTGAAAACTTACGTCCTTAACTTGACATGCCATTCATAAAGGCTGTCATTGACTAGTTCGACTGAATAAATACCTGCGAAGTGAACAACACAAACAAAGAAGTTAACTTCAATCTGATGATTAGAGCTTGGAACAATAAAAATGGATGTCCGAGTAGTCACCTGTCTTGTAACTCTGTGATCTGTAGATCTCCCTGAGTTCCTTCATTAGGCGGTCTGAGGCTTGCACCGAGCCAGAGACTGCACCCTGCAACACAGATCACAAAGCTTTATCACACAGATGACTACTTGAAGTAGTCTTACTCATTTATGAATGCACACAATTACACATTTAAACATTTTCAACATGAAATTGGATAAAACAACTCTCCCTAAGCACATAGGAAAAGCTTCATGGCGCGTAGGCCCTGTTCACACCAGGTAGAATATGTTTCCTGTGATTGGGTATCACTTCCCTGCTCATGTGGATACACATATAGATCATTTCTGTGCACAGAAACCAACTAATGAGGTTATATTATTTTTCCAGGGATGTATCAATTGCTTATATCAGTTCAGTTTCACATAAACTTGGGTTGTTTTCAAAGTCTATACTGTGGTGTGTTACTGACTGCAAACACCACATGACCAGAACGGAGGAGTTTATGATTCCCGCTGTCATCTTCTCCAAAAGCACTGAGGCTGTGTTGGAAGATGATGGACTGTACTGCTGTGAAAGATGAGAACCAATCCTTTTTTGCTGGGAAGCCTATCATCATTTTTTTCTCGCTGGTGCCCTCTGCAGCAGACGCAGCAGCAACACTGTGTTATATGAATACAGGGAGTGTGTGATTTGTCACAAAGTTACTGTTGATCTGAACATGTACAAACTGAATAAGTTTGTCCGAAGGAATAAAAGCTAAGAATTTATGTCGAGGAGCTGTAGCTTTATCCTGTAGCAATAGCTCAGTTTCAATTTCCAGGTTGGAAAAACTCCAACACTAACAAATCTCTGATTTAACCTTTTTATCTCTCCCTGCTCTTTTTTACTAGTAAACAGCAATGAATATAAGATTTGATTCACAAGGCTGAATCTGAGGGCTGAAACTACAGAGAACAATGTTTGTGCCTTCTCATCACACAAAAGGTGATTATAGAGATAAACTGAGATAAACTGACTTGTCATGTTTTTGTGCTGAGTAATATGGAGACTGCTGCCAAAAGTTAACATTCAAAGATGATGTCGAGGCTACAGCAAATTCTCACTTCTCTGATATATTCAGGCTGTTTTCAGAGATGACCTGAAGTCCAGACATTACCCTGAACTTTTCCACAGGGGCTGTATGTATCGCTGTGTTCTTCATAAAAAGGCAGTTTCCCGAAACTATCAGGACATACTCTTACAGATACTTTCCAGAGTTCATATCTGAACAAGGCTTTACAGTCATGAAACCCATTATTTCGATAGAAAATTTTAAAAGCATGAAGTGAATGAGCACTTACATTCAAGTGATCCTGTCTGTGGTTTTTACGGATTTTCTCCAAGATGGCCAGATTTTCTTTTTCTATCCCATCGTCTTCAGACTTTTTTCCATCCACTGGCTCCTCCTCTTTCATGTCATAATGGTCAAGGTCTTGGTCCAGGTCAATGTCCTGCTGCCAAAGTATATTAAGTATGTTTAGAAACAGTATGTAAAATAAATCCTATCACTAATATATAAATGATATGAATCCACTGAAGTGTCTGGGCTACATATAGGCACCTCTCCCATTTCTTCCTCCTCCTCCTCTTCAGATGTCACCTCATCTGACGGCCCATTCTGTAGCGAGGAGAAAACAAAGTGAGCCGATAGACTCTACAGTTTGGAAAAGTAAAAAAAAAAAGGCAGAAGATTTCAATCTTGCTTTAATTCCTACCTTTCGCTCTTGAGTGATTGGACCAGCAGGTAGTGGCTGGTCCAGCATTTCTACATCTGGATGTTGTGGCAGGTTGTAGAGACGACAGAGATCACAAATGAGCCTCTTCAGCTGTTGAAGGAGCTGCGGATTAAACCAGCAAGACCAAAAGTTAATAATAAAAAACAACCTGCAAACATACTATTCTTACAAGTTAACACTTTGGTAGACCTGTTCATTTACAAACCAGTGAAACAGTTATGGTACAGAATCGACCCTTTTCCCCAAAAATAAATGTCTCCAGAAAAATGAGCATTGTGAGCTTAGACCAAAAAAAGGTTTAAGCAATTGTGGCATGTGCAGAAATCTGTCAATACAGATTGCTTACTGTTAAGCATGGAGGTGGAAATGTTCGATATCATTTGGAGTAGTGTAGCCGCTTGTGTCACAGGAAACATTGCACAGACATACAGAGCAACAGATTACACTAAACATCGTCCAATTGTGGATGCAAATGTCCTGCAGCCTGAGAGAGACCTGAGAGTGGAAAGAGGCTGATTTCTACATCACAATGATCAAAATCCGACCTGAAAACCCATGAACCACTTGAAGAAGTTGAATTTGTGCATAGATCTTGAGCACCAAATAGCTGGCTGGTTAGGGCACGTACCATATTGGCAAAAAGACGCCCTGAGCAGAAGGTCCCTGGTTTGACTCTTGGCGAGCCAAACTGTTTACTGCACGTCATTCTACTACTATCTCCCACTGCATTTCCTGTGTCTATCAAATGAAGTCACAAAACCTAAACAATTATATTTCATTATCGTATATTTCATATCAGTAGGCTGCCAATGCTGATGTTAGTATTGATTTAGTACGGTGCCCAAACTTTTGCACATGCCACAAATAAATCAAATGTTCCCCCTTTTGTTCAAAATCATGACATACAAGAGGCAGCAGGTTAACATTTGAAGGAATTATTTTTGTCTTTAACTTTTTCACTTTTAAAAATCAACAAATGTGTAATTTTTGCAGAAATAACGTTAGGACAAGGCGGTTGTATCTGACTGCATTCATACAATTGTACCTGATAGAATCAATGTTGGCAATTTGACAGTAACATGTTGTGCACGCCTCTGTGACGCTGGAGCCACATCAGCCAACTTACCAATGTGCTGCCTTTTCTCACATCCTCTAAGCGCTCCAACACTTCAGCCAGACTGGGATCCTCAGAGTCAACAAACCATATTGGGGGTGTTGAGGGATAGGATTCCTGCAACAAAGGCAACAATGGGACATGGAAATTTAGACAGTCATGCTGATGCGTGTGTGAGGCTTTATTGCCATAGAAGCCTCATTTACATAAAATGTCAAATGTATTCCAAAGCTTTAAAATATTTTAAAAACAAATGTCTTCGGGCTGCTGCACACTAGCAGATTTTAAACTCTTGAACGATTTAAGAAAACGTAGGAGACCACAGACATAATGACATTTTTTTGAATTTTATAATCTTCAGAATAAACACACTGGGCGATTTGGCCAGAGCGTCAGACCAAACACTTTTTGTTTGTAGGAAACAATTTCACAGTGGTGATTCCAGAGACTTGTTATCTCATAGAAACTCTCAATATCTTCTGTCCTTTTATGGCGTTTGGCAAATTACTTTTCGGTGCATTACAGCCACCTTCTGAACTGGAGTGTGGAACACTCGCGAGACTTAACATGATTTCAAAAGAAAAATAAACCTGAAAGGAGGACCGACGTTGTGTGGTCTGTTTTGCAGCGAAAAGTAAACAAGACAACAAAAATGTAGTCATGGCTGAGATGGCTTATACATGTTGCACTGCATGCACTGGAGATCAGGGAGTCTCCGACTCAATCAGTAGCATTTAGATTATTTTGTAAACCCAACAGACTTCAGGATTATTTTTGGCAGATAACCGGCACCGGGTGACGAGAAGCAGGTACGCCCCCGCGATTGTCGCAAGGGACCAATCGGCCCGATTATCCTCTGGTGTGCAGCAGCCTTCAGACCACACAACAGCCACACAATGAAGAAAATGATTTGTGTGCTGCCAGCTGCAAGAGTATCTTCAGCAGTGGCTGAGTGATGCTCTCAAATCTTCAATTAGACTTTAATGCAGTTGTTAAATCATGTGTGGACTTCAGTTCACAGGACTTAAGACTCAGGAGGTAATTCTGAATTATAAGGCTGAAAGTCCTTCATCCAGGGAACTATTGTGCAGTGTGAATACACTTCACTGTTGTGTAGTGATTGAAATACTGAATAACTGCTTTCTTAAGCCTGGACATTTTCCTGAAATTTTCATGCAATAAGTATTTGTTCGTGGCTACTCCACATCTTTTCAGGATCTTGCTCAAAACATCAGAAGCTTTATTCAAAGAAACTCCCATAAAATCTACTTTGGAAGGACTATGCCTATCTCTCTGTGCTTTCCATACACCTGGATTTGCTCAATTGTGTTAATCCAGTTGAGATCAATATTAACTACACCTTGTTCAGTTAATCCCACGAGGGACGAGCAGTGCAGAAATTAAAACCACCTTTTACTTCCTCACTTTTCATTTTCTAGTGGGAGGAATGTGATATAGAAGGGTGCTGTGGTTTTATGTGAGACTGTGGCAGGACTCAGAGGATTCAAGCTGAGTTTCAACATGACACTGTTATCGAAACACGTTAACAAGCCTGTTTGTTTGTCCCCTAAAATTGAGCATGAGTGTGTGTGTGCCAAAAGTGAGTTTGAGTGTGTGTGTCCCAAAAGTGAGCATGGGTTTGTGTGTGTCCCAAAAGTGCGCATGGGTGTGTTTGTGTGTCCAAAAGGAATCATGATTGTGTGTGTCCCCAAAAGTGACCATGAGCGAGTTTGTGTCCCCAAAAGTGAGCATGCGAGTATAGATGTGTGTCGCAAAAGTGATCATGAGTGTGTCGGTCCCCAAAAGTGAGCTTTAATATGTGCATGTGTATGTCCCAAAAGTAATCATGAGCATGTTCTGTGTGTCCTAAAAAGTGGGCATGAGTGTGTGTGTCCCCAAATGTGAGCACGAGTGTGTCCCCAAAAGTGAGCTTTAATGTGTGTGTGTGTGTCCCAAAATTGTGCATTAGTGTTAGTGTGTGGGAGTGTGTAGAGAGAGGATGTGGTCAGGGTGTGTGAATCAGGTCTGTGTCACCTTAACCTTACAGATACACCCTCCATGACACTGAGAATTCTGATTGTGACATTAGCATACGTTTGCACATGATTAATAAGGATGAGTTACTAATGATTTATATAATCTGGATAAACAAGCTGGTATTGACGTGCATACAAAGGCCCATTGTATGTTATGAAAATGGGCCCGGTTCACATTATAAGATGATTTAAAAAAAATTAAATAAGCCTGCTTGAATTGCAGTGATGTCTAATTCACATCCACGGTGTGTCGCATTCTACGTGGTTTAGATTCCAGGTACGCGAGCCCCTATCGTCGCCAGATGAAGTTCGCCACATGGATCCGTCTATTTACTGAAAAGGCAGAAAACACAGTGGCACTTAACATTCCATTAAACGGCGTCTGTGGACGGTCCAAATGTGACCGGGACATCCAGCGGGGCGTCCGCGATCTTTGTGGAATAAACGTGGCCAAACAAGCCGCTGTAACGCCGTGAAAGTCACCTTGTGTTCAAGCTAAACCAGGCTGAGATCTCCTCAGCTAGCGTGGGGTCGGTGGAAAGTTAGATGTCGTAGTAGCGCAAACTGTAACGCAGTTATTTAGGCTAAGCTAACGTTACTCTGAGTGAAGAGGCTAGCTGGAGCTACCGCATCGTCGCTGCTGCTCGACGGTTTATTGTTTTATTTCCTGCGCGGGTTTGACACCGGAGCTGCGGCGTTTGGTTTGATCCACTGGGTTCTTTAAGACTTCGTGGTGGACGGATAGTAAAAGCGTAACACTTTATTCGGGCGTGATGTGTAAACACGGAACCCTGCGCGGAACGGACTGGTTTCAGGGGATAGTCAGTGGCTGTGGGTTTAGCCTGGCTGGCCTGGACTCACCGTGATGTTGCAGTGAATGATCAGCAGCTTCTCCCTCGTCACGTTGAACTGGCAACTCAGCTCGTCGGGTTTCCAGTCTATGATTCTGAATCGCTCGTGGTTTGGATCAAAGATTGACTCCAGAAACTTCAGTTCGGCCTTTAGCCCCGACACCGACATCTTCTGCTCATCTCCAAGCACCAGGCCGCTGGCAGGAGGGGAAGTCGGGGCGGAATGCGACCGCGCAGTTGAGTCGGTGCTCGGATCTCGCACGTTAGCGTGAGAACAACAACAAAGGGCTGGCTGGGGCTGGGGAGCACAATGTCACTGGTGTTGTTCACCCGGACTCCACACAACTTCAATATTCCATCTCGAATTCAAATCAACCTTCTTGTTGGAGATTATTATTACATTACATGTTTAATTTGGCTTGAATTGTCCTGCTTCCAGGAGCCCAAAGAGACACTATTGTAATTTTATTCTGATAAATATACAGATATTGTTTAATATATGGACAATATATAAAATAGGAGCAAACAAAATGTGTATAACGTTTTTAGAGAAGGTTGGTTATCAATTAACCCTGGTCCTCAGACCTACAGGGGCCCCTAAAAAGGAGATTATATTTTCAACTGTAAAAAATATACATTTAATATGATATATGTACAATATGAGCAAATATTTTTGATACAATTTAAGAGAAAGCTGGGTTACCAAAATAACCCTGGTCCTCAGACCTACAGGGGCCCCTAAAAATGAGATTATATTTTCAACTGTAAAAAATAAACATTTAATATGATATATGTACAATATGAGCAAATTTTTTTGATATAATTTAAGAGAAAGCTGGGTTACCAAAATAACCCTGGTCCTCAGACCTAAAGGGGCCCCCACGAGACAAGTTTAACCTTTTTACTGTAAATATATAGATATAGTATAATATATGTACAATAGGAGCAAACAAAAAGTTTAAAGAGATGACTGGGTTACCAATTTACCCAGACCTTTAGGGGCCCTTCAGACAAGATTATTATAGTATACTGTAAATATATATGTTTATGATATGATTAATACACAAAATACACAATACATGAGCGAACATAACATTTATTTATCGTAAAGAGAAGACTGGGTTACCAGTAGACCCAGGGCCTTAGATCTACCAGGGGCCCCCAGTGCAGTGTGTTTTACTGTAAATATACAGATGCTATAGAAGTTATTCCATGATTGATATTGGATATATATATTATGTGTGCAAACAAAACTTTGATTAAGTTTAATGAGAAGTCTGGGTTACCAATTGACCCATGGTCTCAGACCTATAGGGGGGGCCCTAAAAAACGATCATACAGTAAATATATAGATATGGTATAATACATTTACACTATATATACATTATAAAAGCAAACACAATTGGATAAAGCTTAAATCAAAGACTGGGTTGCCAATCAAACATCTGATTGCACTGGTAAAATTCAAAGTTGTGTACACTGATTTGACACTAGGTGGCACCACACAATAGATAATTCTGTTCGATTTACAACTAGACATGAGCTGTTGCTGTAAACAGTGTCATGAGTAGTGCACATATTTTACAGCAGGCGTGTTATCTGCAGCACCGAGCACCTTCTTTTACAACGTAGCTGTGTTTCATTGAACCCAGAGAGAACTGTGCATGTAACTGCATGTCATATAGGTCATACTTTGAAGGAGAGACTCAAAGGTGCGTTCAGCACTCAGAAGTTGACAAGTTGTTGGAGTTGTATTGACGGTCCTGCACCAGTGGATTTTGGTAAGTGTTAATTTAATTCAAGACTTAAGAGGATAAAAAGCTCTTTGATAAGCACAGACCCTAAAAACAGTTATCAAACATGTTATGTTGAAACATGGTGTGGAAATTGGAAGTATGTATATGTAATGCTAGTTAGTACTTGTGAACAGCCGCTTCTATAAACGTAAGTTCTAGAATATTTTATTGGTTGTTGTTTTGAATTTTCCTGCATTGTACACATGGTTAACTGATTGACAGGATACTGTTTTGTAAAACTGTTTTATACTTGTACTAAGTGCTATTGATCACTTGTAGAATAAGTATTCTTATTAGTAAAACAATTTACTAATTGAAAATACTAATGTACAGTAAAAGTCCTTTATTTAAACATAATCTTTATAAATGAAAAGTACTTGTTCTGCAGTAATATGCCCTCTAACAACATCGACAGACATGTAAAACCTGACAACCATTGGTTTAATATTTAACAGTGGATTCTATTTTGTAAGCATATCATAATGCTTTTTTAAAGACGTATATTGTGCAAAGTTACTGTCACTGGCAAATACTGTAGTGGAGTAAAATCATACAACATTAGTCTCAGAAATAAAATGGAGTAGAAGTATGTAATGCACCACATGTAAAGAGAAATTACCTTAAAATGTACTTGAAAAAAATGGCTTAGTGATCTTCCCCTACTATATCTCATGTTATAGTTTCTTTGAACATGTGAACCAGCCGGGCAGTACTGTACTGACTTGTTTTTGTTTTTCAGTTCAGAGCAGTGTGATCATGAAGGTGCCTCCCTTAGCTCTGCTCACCTTTACTCTACTCTTGAATGAACTAACCAGTGCCTCTGTGGGGAAAATACTAGTTTTCCCATTGGACGGAAGCCACTGGGTAAACATGAAAGTACTCATTGAGGTGCTGCATGCCAAAGGCCATGAGGTCACCGTGCTCAGGCCGTATGACAGCTGGTACATCAGTGAAAAATCTCCTTTCTACACCTCCATCACACTTCCAAGCACGGGTGGCTTCGAGGAAAACTTTGAAACCTTTCTGTTGCCACAGCTAGCGATCCGGTTACAGAGTAAGTCTATGTCTCCTTTGTCTCTCATCTGGACCCATATTAAATTGCAGTGGATGATTATAAACCAGTTCTCCGAGTTCCACAAGAGAGTGAGCGATATGGTCGTTCAGATGTTTGAGGACGAAAACCTGATGCGTTCCCTTAACAATGCCAAATATGACCTGGTTTTAACCGACCCTGGCATCGGTGGAGGGGCCATGCTGGCACGTCGTCTTCAAGTTCCCCTTGTTTTCAATGTCAGATGGACCATTCAAGGTGAAGCTCATCTTCTCATTGCTCCTTCCCCTCTATCATACGTTCCTTTCGTCGCAACAGAGCTGACAGACAGGATGACCTTCCCTCAGCGAATCAAGAATTTTGTGAGTTATGTTGTCGGGATGTACACCATGTCCTGCATCACAGAACCTCAATACAAACCTGTGGTTAGGAAGTACTTTGGCCCTGATGTGGATTACTCAACGTTCTTCCTGGAAGCTGATATATGGCTTATGAGGAATGATTTTGTCTTTGATTATCCACGTCCTACGATGCCTAATATCGTCTACATGGGTGGATTTCAGTGCAAGCCACAGAAGGCCCTGCCCGAGGACCTGGAGAAGTTTGTCCAGAGCTCCGGAGATCACGGGGTCGTTGTGATGACCTTAGGAACTTTAGTCGGCAAGCTTCCCCAAGATGTTGCAGAGGAGATTGCGGCAGCCTTCGCTCAGCTGCCTCAGAAAGTTGTTTGGAGGTATGTTGGAGAAAGGCCTGTCAACCTGGGTAACAACACATTACTGGTCAACTGGTTGCCACAGAATGACCTCTTAGGACATCCCAAAACTAGGGCGTTTGTTTGCCACGGCGGCACCAATGGCGTACAAGAAGCAATTTACCATGGGGTGCCTGTAGTCGGCCTACCCTTATTCTTCGATCAGCCTGATAACCTCTCCAAAATCAAAGCGAGGGGAGGAGCTGTGAATGTGGACATTGCCATGCTCGATAGGCACATCTTTGAAGATGCACTAAGGGCAGTTCTCTACAACTCCTCTTACAGAGAAAACATGCAGAGACTCTCGAGGCTACACAGAGACCAGCCCATGAAACCACTGGACCGGGCAGTGTTTTGGATAGAATTTGTAATGAGGCACAAAGGAGCCCCTCACCTGCAGACACAAGCCAACAAAATGTCCTGGTTTGTTTACAACTCTGTTGATGTCATCACTGCTTTGTTGGCAGCTGTTTTGCTTTTAACATTCACCGGCATGTCAGTTGTAAGATTAGTGTGGAGAAAGATTTTTGTTGGAAAAAAGGTCAAACCTGAATAAATAAATGAAATGTTTGTTAAATCCAAGCATTTCTAGACATGATCCCAACAAGTCTCTATGTGTGATCCACTGGTTTAGGATTGTATCAAGTACAAACATGTGAGGATGACTTAAGGTTCTCAAAATCAATATTAATAAAGTAAATTCTCTTTTGTTTATGAGTTTGTTTGCAACATCTTATACACAGGAGCATACAGGAGGAACAGCAACATAAAGTATCCATCCATCCAGCAGCTATATGTCTCTGGAGTCAAAGTCTGAGAGCAGTGAACTTAAACCAGGTGACCTTAAGATTAACTTGTTGATTGACCAACATCCCTGTGTGTGCGTGTGTGTTTCCATAATGTGTGGTGTTCAAAGGAATTGTCTCAATCACTTCTGGACCTGCACCCTTATGTATTGTGTAATTTGTGTTAAAGCTCATCCTTGAGTTTTAAATCAACAATTTGGTCTGTCTTGTTTGAGTTGTATCAGCTACTTTTCATTTTTCCTCTTTACTGTTCTTCAATTTTGTTTATTCCTGTGTGCATACTAGGTATAATATTAGCAATTGTGCGTGGGTTTAAATTTAACCAACACTGAGACTGTGAGTTTCTGTGTAACATAATTGAATTGCAGACCTCAACTGATAGTTTTCAAGATGTATTTCTTTTGATTTTACATTTTGTTATATTGAAATCAATCAGTTTCTGTACAGGTCCGGGTTTGAACAGTAGGTGGCAGCATAATGTTCTGCCATGGGATTAAGGAATCATGAAGTTCCTTTTCCTTGCATAGATGATTTAAAATGTAAGCATTATCTCTTCAAATGTGTTATCCTACAGCCATTTGTTAAATTATGATGTGATATCTTACACATTATCAAAATGTATTAATCGTAAATTTAGACTATTGTCCCTGTTTCCCATGTCTGTGAGAGAAACCTGGTTCCTCATATCTCTGAATGAATCCAACATTATCCGGATCACTGATTGTCTGTGCAAGAGCGACACTGACTTCTATATGTCCTGGATAATTTTTCATTATTATAATCAACAGTGACCTGTCTGATATTATGTTAATTCTGTCAAAGTGTAATAAAAGATATCAATTAAAATCTTTCTTAAATTATCCTGCAATATACAATTTACAGTTGAAAATAGTTAACAATAGGCCCTCATTGAGTAAATATGAAAATGTGTTTGATAGTTGAAACAGACAAGGAATATGCTGGTGTACTCAGAACATGCACTGTAGTAAATGAATGCAGCAAATGAATGAGGCTACTGTGTTGTAGGTGTGGGACTCCATTAGCCTCCGTTAGTTCAAAGTGGAATAGGATTAAAAGTCTTCTTAAAGCCTGTGCATGTGGCTTTGAGGTCAGGGCTTAGTCAGCCTGTGACCGCTTGACCCAAGGCACAGTTTCAGGCCTGGTGGCACTTTGTTAAGCACCGAGTTCTGTCATGGACGGATTATCATGACCACAGGCCCTGGACACAAACTCGCAACAGACCCCTAACCACACATGGAAAATAGTAAATGAAGACTGGGTGTGCCTGTGAGCAACTTGAAACCACACAGCATATATAAATTTATGTTAAGAAGACATGAAGTGTCAAACACAGTCTTATTACATCTTAATGTAAACCAATGAAACAGTCTTTGTTGAATTCAGTTTTATCACATGTGTCCACTACAGTAGATTACAATTATGATTTGATCTGCTATTTTTCAAAACATTGAATCTTACAATCAGGTAACATTCTCTAAATCGTATTTACCTCTATATTTTAAAAACAAAAAATGCTACACAGCAAGAAAGGAGTCTCATAATACATTTTAGACACCTGCCATGCTGTTCTTATTTAGAGAATCCTGTGGCAACACCTGAGAAATACTGGCTTCTGATTGGTCGGCAGAAACAATCCCCAGCTCTATTAAATTGCAAGTAACCATAGAAACAGTAGACTATTAACATTAGCGCAACTAGTTTAACTAGAGCTTAATGTTAATGTTTAATGTTAAATGATGCTACAGGCTGTTTTCATGACTGTTATAATCACTGGAAAATGATTTTGATGAAAGAAAAATGAATCAATGAAGGCCTTATTGTTTTGATATATTAGATTTCTGCTCCTCTTTATGATGGGACGTCGCCCGCCTGTCCCCGCTGTCCTCTGAGATCTCGCGGGATCTGGAATTAGACGGAGGGGGTTAAAAGGAAGGTGGCTCCCGCGGCGGCAGCAGCGCAGGTATCCGGCTGCAGTACCCCGGGCTCCCGCTAGTCCGCCCAGCGACACCTCCCTCTCTCTCCTGCCTGCGTGACACGGTCGGTGTGTGGGAGCCTCGGACGGATCCACGCCGCATCACTCACCCACCGCATCCCCTGCTCAGGTCACCCCCCCACCCCCGGCCCCTTTCCTTTAATCTCGCCTCTACCGGCATTTGCGTCTCCTCGTCCCCGAAGATGACACCTGGAAAAGCCCGAGCCGCAGTCATGTCCCTCTCGGTGCTGATGCTCGGGGTGCTGATGCTGCAGCCCGTCTCCTCTCAGAACGGTAAGAGAACCAGCTCTCTCCTCTCAGACATGATGCTAGTGACCCACCAACATGGCGTTGGAAAAAAAAAGGGAGAACAGAATAATGCGGCTTTCAGGGAAGGGTGTCGAGGTGAACCATTACGGGATTCGTAATGTGTCCGCAGCCGCCAAGTAGCATTAGATAATCCCTGAAACCAGTCCAAGGTAAAGCGCGGTGTTTCCTTTTCCTTCCCTGCAGTTTAAAACGAAGGGTCAATAAATCATCGATGGGCCACAATGTGTATTCGATTGGATGAGGTGCTTCTCAGCAGAGGCCTGTGCGATGTCCCTTAAAATGTCCTTTGACGTGTGGAGCTGAATACAGAGTGGGAACATGAGCCCTTCACTCAGCAAGGACAAGTTACTGCTCATTACACTGGGCCAGGAGAGGACACACATGGAGGAATGGTGTCTCTGTCATACACACACACACACACACACACACACACACACACATACACACACACACACACACACACACACACACACACACACACACACACACACACACACACACACACACAGGTTAGCAGCTATCCTTAAGTAGGACACTTCTGATTGCCATTTCTTCTTGGACCCAAAAATATGAAACCCTAACCAGGCAAATGATGTTTACCCTCACAAGGACCAGGTTATGGTCTCTATGGGTGTTACTGGTCCTGATAAGGTTAAAGGTTTCTGCTGGAAAAGGTCCTAAAGAAGTGACATAAACTACACACACACACACACACACACATACTAGGCTTTCCTCATCAGGTTACTGCATTGACTTCCATTTAGTGGGGACAACACAAGCAAAACTCATCACTTACCTTAAATGGATGTTAACCCAAAAATAAAAATTTGTCTCAAATTGGGTACCACTGTCCACTGTTATCAAGGCTAAAAACATGCCTATGGACACTTGGATGGCATTTTTTTAATGTTTTAATTAGTGGTCACCATTTACTTTAATTGTTTTGGATTTGGCTATAATGCATTTAACCCCCAACACTCCAAAAGCTTATTGTGGACTCAAACATTCCAACCCAACCCTCCATCAGTAGTGGTGAGTAGATATTGAGTGCATTTTCATTTCTGGGTGAACTATCCCTTTAACTCTGATCAATTCATACCTAACCCTAGCCTTAACCTAACCACTTCTTATTCACAATTCACCTCAACCAGGACCAGTTCATGCCTAATCCTAGACTTAATCAAATACACATTCATTACCATACAGTATATTCATATATAACCAAACCTTAACCTCAGAAATTAGGAATGCATTGAACTCAATATTGTGGACAGCCTGATTAAAACATTTCCCCTAACCTTAACCATGACTAATTCATTCCTAACCCCAACCTAATAACAATTCACCAACCTTAACTACCAGGGCCCTCATAAATTATGTTTTGCCTCATAAGGACCAGGGTTTTGTCCCCATGAGGTCCACTCGTCCTGATTAGATCACTGTTAATTCTGGAAAAGGTCCCAAAGGCAACAGAAGTGTTTACGAACACACACACACACACACACACACACACACACACACACACACACACACACACACACACACACACACACACACACACACACACACACACACACACACACACACACACACAACACACACACACACACTCGATCAACATGCTGAACGCTTGCTGTCTGCTGAGATACATTAGGATGTACATTATTAGTAATTCAGCGTTTAGTCTCCAGCAGTGTATCCTTATAACTCCTCCTACGGGATGAGATAATTCTCTGCATCACTCCAGGTTTCTGTAACAGGAAAAAAAAAATCATAGCGGATGTAATTAGACGTAGGACCTTCAAAGTGCTGCTCTGTAAATAGCATCAGTCCATTTTGCTGCATGCCTCTATTTTTAGAGCAGAGATGCTGCACTGGGAACCATGGCTTTCATGTCCTCCTGCAACAGTGAATCTGTTAACTGTTCGTTGAGATGCACCGCACTGCAGGATGGCATTGATTTCTCGGCGCACTCCTTCTTGTGCAAATGAATCCCCGCTCATAAATCTCATCCCCAGCGAACAGATCGGGGCAGTGTGGCTCCATCTTAGCCGAGTATTTGTAAGTGTGCGCTGTAGGTGAAGCTTCTGTCTCATTGCAGGCACTGTGTGAGAAGGAGTGAATCTCAGCTCGGTCTGACCACGTGTAGGAACGCATTACGTATCTCCTCCTATGCTGCACACCCACTCTTCACATTTCTTCATCAATCAGTGCTACGGCAGATAAATCTCAGAACGCTGGTTTCATGTAATGGCTTGAATAGCTAGAGAGTGTGATCTTGCCTTCTTGTTTGTAAGAGTCCAAAGAGCGTCTTAGTAGAGTAAATATTGAATATTATTAGTACATATTATAGGCTAGCATTGCTTTTGGGTGTATCACGTTTACATGATTTGTACTCCAGTTAACAACCATTAGAGGCCAGTGGCAGCAGAATAAACAATGCAGATGTGTTTGTATTTAACATAAATGTTTTAATATTTTAAATCAAGTTCAATATGTTTGACTATTTGTATTTTCTTATTAGTTATATAATTGATGATTGATTGATTAGTTGAGTAAATAGAAGACAAAGTGTATTGCAAACTGTACAACAACATATTGCTCATCCAGTGAAATAAATAACACATCTTATGCTTGAAGTCAAAAGGACCAGGACGACGCCGGGACCAGTTATTTTGCAGTCGGGCTTGAATATCAATTTTATTGATTGGAAATAACACTTTGCAGTTTAGCTTAAAAAATGAACAAATCTAATATATTTAATTGATTATCAATGCAACTACTTGTTTCAGCCCTGATTTACTGTTCCTTCACATAAAACAAATTATATTCCTTCTATTGTGAAAGTAATGACTTTCCTTACTCAGCTCAGTTTGTAAGAGCATAAACCTTTTTGATTAAATTCAAGGGGCCATTTTTAAAGCACACAATGACTAGTCTGCATCAAAGTATATCAATCTTACTATTTTAAATTAAATCATATTCATAATCCTTTAAACAGTGACTTGGAATGTCAGTTTGCTCCGGGCAGTTGTCAAATCTGACAGATGGCCACTCGGCCATCTGTCAGATTGTACAGTTTGACGACTCATCCAGAGATCGGCACAGATTTAAACCCTGACTCTTCATGTTATTCTATTAAAAAGTGTTACAATAATTTTAATATCATCACAGGACAATGAGGCCATTTGAAAGGGGTTCAGTTTAGTCATTTAACAGCATTAACATAATACACTTTGGCACACACACACATATATATATATTTATATACAAACAAAAGTCAGAGTAATTTAATCCAAATTAGAACAAGCCTAAAAAACAGAAACAATTAAAAAAATAAGATTGGTTTTCCAAGAATAAGGTGAGATGTGTTTACAGGCAATACACAATACATTAAATTTTTTTTAATAGAAAAACGTAATGAGAGCAAGTTTGTATGGCTGCTTTTAACTTGGTTGGCAATTTAAGGAGCCCCCTTGGGCTAAAAGAAATACATTTATGAAATAGATTAGTTGCATTCCTAGTTATTTTCAAAGATTAAGGATATTTAAAGATTGTGAAATGAATCAGAATGTTCTGAAGTCATAATCTAAAAATTGTTTCAATGCAATTCAGCCCATATAGCTCTAAGTAGACCAGCAAGAAGGACTTGATTAATTTGACGGTCTATTTAAAGAACGCGTTAAATGATGTCACCTTGTGCTGTAGGACACTGAGCATTTCTACTGTTTCTGATGTATTACATCTCAAACTATTAACTAATCAATTTGATAAAATAAGCTGAAGATTATTCGGGTCACACACGCTAGACACATGCAACCACGCTCCAAAAGCAAACAAACATCCATGTGACATGAGTGACATCATTCAGACGTGTACGGGACCGTGGCGTGTTCGGCACAGTGTGCCTGGCTCAGCA
Source organism: Limanda limanda (assembly GCF_963576545.1). Taxonomy (NCBI): domain Eukaryota; kingdom Metazoa; phylum Chordata; class Actinopteri; order Pleuronectiformes; family Pleuronectidae; genus Limanda; species Limanda limanda. The sequence continues at coordinate 17,742,628 of NC_083643.1, forward strand.
CATCTCGACTTCCAGAGGTGTCAGGATTAGTCTCTCAGCATTTCTATGTTCGGAGCTGAGGTGTTGCTTTTACTGTTCAGCCCCACTCGTGTTGTGAACTGGTCCTTATATATACACAGGAATCTATACAGGGCTCGATGACTCGTCGTGGGCTGTACAGCGGGGTTATGATGTCCGTTGATTGTCTGTCTTGTGGTGATCTGCCCGGTCCGGTTGTCTGTCTCTTCTGCTTCCGACTTGGTTGCCGTAGATTGCTTCTATGGAAACGGATGGGGTCTATTACCAATGCGCCCACACGCTCCCCAGAGACTTAGAGCTGCAGCTTCTATAAATCTCCTCAATCTCATGTGCCTGCTGCACGGTGCCTATAGACCAGGCTCATGACTACAGCCCCTCGTCGTCCTCCTCCTCCTCCTCTATGAGCAGCCATGATCAATTGTTACTCTTCTATTGCGTTGGCCTCTGGGATTTGGACATTCCAATCCAGTGAAATGAACGGTACAGTTTGGTGTCTGGATTGAATAATTATATAAATGAGCTTCTCTGAGCACTAATGATCATCACACAGACGGTATGTAGTATTATATTATTAGAATTATTATTAATAATAAAATAACGTCAAGGTCACTTGGAGGACTTTTGGATGTGAGCTCCGTGTGAGCCGGGCACAAATTTAAAAGATTGTATTAATTGAACATTAACCAAGTGAGAGCAGCCGTGCAGGGGCGTCCCAGCAGAATCAAATTAAGCTTCCCATGAATAGCAGTAATAATGGCTGCTGCACATCTGAGGTCGTCTCTCTCTCTCTCTCTCTCCTGCTCTCTGCACTACCCTAGATATTGACGTGACCACTGCACACAGTCTGAGGATGATGTTTGATTTATAAGAAACAATTGATCCATTAGTCCAACGACAGAAAATGAATCAGCAACTATGCTAAATTCCTTAATATCTTCAGTCAAAATGGCCAAATATGATCTTGTTTTACATCCTCACATATGCTTTTTTGTCATATCTGAGAATAAACCATATATCTTTAAGCATAATGAAAATGCAGACTAATAAATTTTGAGAATTATTGTTTTATATATGGACATTTTTTCACTTCTTCTTAGCATTTTTTTGACCAAACAATTGCATGATGCAATTGTTTGCAGAAATTGCAGAAAATTACAAACAAGTGATGATGAAAACATTCATTAGTTGCAGCCCATATGTTATATTTTCTTCATCTTCAAAGCCTTTAATTCACCTTTGTTTTCTGTTTTCTCTTTTAAATTTGAATGTTATTTTTCATTGTCTTTTTTTGATTATTTCACATGATCTGTTTTTTTTCCTTTCCTTTCTGGTTCCTTTTTAATTTACCCTGTCGTTTTCTCACCTTTCCATCCCACACCTGTTTCCCTTTTTTGGGTTTATCTCTGGACATGTCGTCCCACAAACCTCCACCTCCACCAGCCGGCTTTGTGAAATCCCCTCTTTCCGAGACTAAACTCACAGGCGACGTCTTTGAGCTGTACTGTGACGTGGTGGGAAACCCCACCCCAGAGATCCAGTGGTGGTACTCTGAGATCAACCGAGCCGATTCTTTCAGGCAACTGTGGGACGGCGCCCGTAAGCGTCGGGTGTCCATCAGCACGGCCTACGGCACCAACGCCGTGAGCGTGCTGGCCGTCTCTCGTCTCACGCTGGACGACGCCGGGACCTACGAGTGCAGAGCCAGCAATGACCCACGACGTAACGACCTGCATCAGAATCCAGCCACCACCTGGATCCGTGCTCAGGCCACTATAACGGTGCTGCAGAGTGAGTGGTCAGTGTAGAGGACCCCCCCCCCCCCCCCCACCACCACCACTATCACCCCTCCCCCCAGCAGTCATATTTAACAGTTCCTGTGTGATTTAGTCTCCCTCGATCCTCTCCAGAGGTCCGCTAGCTTCCTCCGTAGGCGCCATCCTCCCCTACAGACCTGGAAAAACGAAGAAAAACACAACCAACTCATCCTCGTGTTTTCCTTTACAAGCAGAGCTGAGTAGTATTTTGTGTTGTGCTAATTCCTTAGTTCAGTACGTCCCTCAGTCTGTAGAGTCTGGTTTCCCTTCATCTCCCTTCTACTTCACGTAGCCTTAGATTTCATGTGGTCAAAGTAGTTGATGGAGCTGATGGTTTAATTTATTCACCAGTTGTGAAGTCTAATTTAACTGTACTGTGATGTTCGTATGTGCTGGCTAAATTGATTTACATGTTTACATTGTCTGCATGTTTAAGCAAGATGTGGATAAAAAGGTTTAAGCAGGATATAAACTACTACTACACGTATAATTGTAGAGTGTTGGTTTCTACTCCAGAGCGACTTCATATCTCTGGATTATGAGAAAGATCTTGACCTACAGTCGTCTTTACTGGCTGCTAACATGAACATGTCTTTTATAAATGCTGAGTTAGTTGTGTTAGGATTACCTGCACAATTAAGTTCTTTTGACCTCAGTAGGTTTGTGCTTCATGAAAAGGATTTGGGGGACAATCTAATCACTGGTCTTCCTGATATTCAGATAAGTTAATTATGCAATCAATTTACAGCCCAGCTCTGTAACTTAAGAGCGGCAGGTGGCTGAAATCTATACGATGGCCAAGATGTTGCACACAAGCTCATTAACAAAAGCACAAATGCAGGAGCCACAACACAAATGCAAAAGTGACAACACTACCGAAAAACCACACAACGGAGACACAATCACAATGGACCCAAGCGACAATGGATGTAGGAAATAAAACGAGTAGAGTTCATTTCTACGTTCAAGACAGCAATCGTAACAGTCAGCAAACATTCAGTCGCCACTTCAAATGTTATGCTTGTCTGATGTTGGTGTCGTACCTTTTCGGCCGCTTCAAGTACATGCACCAAAACTCCTCAATCTTCAACTGGCTCGACATGTTTTTCACAAATAACGGCTAACTTGACTGCAGAAAGTTACTCTGCTCATTTCGTTGTCAGCATCCATCGTTGCTCACATCCATTGTGATTGTATTTTTTTTGGATCTTTCACTTTTGCATTTATTTTTCCGCTTGTGTAAGGCTACCACACAAACGTTTGCAGACCACAACACAGTGACACCTGCAGAATTCATCTAGAACTGAGCTATTTAACCTCCTGATTGTATTATCAAGCTTTTGTGAAAAGCCTGTTCTTAAGCTTCTGCTCATTAGTCCCAGACGTAACAGAAAATTAAGCATGGTGATTGGATAATTCTGAGTGAAATGCACCATGGGAGTTGTACCTGATTGTACACAGGCTAGTAGGTTTAAGTTTCATCAAAGAAGCAGGTATTTACTATAACAGATTTACATCTATTGTACTGATATTTCAGTTTCGCCTGAGAATGAATGGATTCCTATTTCAGGAACGCCAGATGCACCGATGAATTCCACCAACTGAGATACTCTGTGTCTTTTGTATTATCTATAACTCTGTATCTTATATAAAGTGTGGTTGTCTTGTCTGAATCATTTGTGCTTTGTTTACATCTTCCAACACACCCTCACCCACGAGTCCTAGCAAGCATCCCCTCTGTGGTAGCTGATCTGTGTCTCTTTTTACAGAGCCATCAATCACCGCCTCCGACCACATCACACTTCCAGTGGAAGGCGACGCTTTCACGCTGCAGTGCAACCTGACCAGCGCCTACAATGACCCCCAGGAGAGCTTCTGGATGAAGGATGGCGAGGAGATCCCGGAAACACGCAGTCTGAATAAGAACACCGAGTACAGGTGGGAGTCACGGCAAATTATTTTGCGTGTGTGTCTGTGTTTAGCTGTCGGTTGTGGGTTCATGTGAGGTGTGTTTCTGCTCTGCAGGCTGAGGAAACCAAGGGGAGACGACGCTGGAGTGTACACGTGTGTCTACACCTTTGAGGCGGCTCCGTCAGGCAACGCCTCCATTGAAGTTAAATGTAGGTGTTGATTTGTGAGCTACAGGCGTCTTTGTTAGTTTCAAGGCCACATTAGAGATGTCACCAATAAAAATGGCCTGCGTGGCCTTGAGCCACCAGCAGCCCTGTCATGTGAGGACCTGTGATTTTCAAGCGGCTCTGCTGGCGGCTCAGGGGCAGCCGGCGCCCTTGACACCTCCATCCAACCAGTGCCCGGCTCAGTGGCAGCAGATGGTGTCTTGTTTGTCTGATGGCAAAGGATTATGTCTCAACCCACAGAACGTGGTCCGCCTTCTCTACTGTCCTTGTTTATATTTATTTTATGGTAAATATTCTGTTGGCCCAGGCAAATAAACTAATTATATCCGTGCAGGTTAAAATTAAGAGAATCATAACGATACAAAGAATAATACAGACAGACATCATTTGATGATGTGAATGACATTTTTGATGTCCATATTTCACTTCTCTTCTCACGGACTAGTCAGTTTCCTACTGGACCTTCTCTTTGTCATAAAATACTTGAAAAATAGAATTGTTTTTATCTTTTAGATTATAGTAAATTTGTTGCATCATTTCCTCCCTGCAGGAAATGTTTCTTTTAGCTGTCTCACTCTGCATCTTACCGGAATAGTACATGACATAAATACAACTTAATAATTATCGCCATTATTATTTGAAGGGATAACAGTAAAGCAGCTGTTTAGTGCCTGACATTTTTCATTTATTTATCCATTTTCATTACCATTGTACACTTTAAAAATGCTGTTTATTTTCAGTTCCAACTAGAAAATGAAAACATAAAAAAGGACACATTTTTTCATGCAGCTCACCCACATGATGGCACCTGCATTTTTCCAAATAACTGCCCTCACATTAGACCTATAATAGCTTATTTTTGTGAACCTTTTCTATTATTAAAACTATTACTTGCTATTTTCTCTGTTTTAGCTGCTCCTGATATTACAGGCCACAAGCGCAGTGAGAATAAGAATGAGGGCCAGCTTGCTGTGCTCTACTGCAAGTCTCAGGGCTACCCTCACCCTGTCTGGACCTGGAAGAAGTTTGAGAACGGCGTTTTAAGGGTACTACACACACTATACACTATATCATTAGATTTGTATATATAATGTTGTGAACCTCAGGTGCTCTAGTGTGTTCAAATCTGACTAAATAACAGTGTCACATGTTATGCCTGTTATAAGGATTCCATTAAAACCACACTAAATTACTTTAAATATTCTGTCAGATGGAAAGTTAAAACATAAATAAAATCGATGAGACATATTGGAACTGTAAAAATACAGTTTAAGGATTTGGCAGTAATAGAGGAGCAACAGTTCAATAAACCAGCTTATAAACTACTTTGTTATTTCCAAATGTTCTTGTTAAACAGATTGAAATGTTGATTTAATACATGATATAAACTAATAAAGTAAAAGCATCTTTGTTCATGTGCCTCTGTAGGAAATCGACAACTCATCCGGACGCTTCTTCATCAACAGCAGAGACAATTACACGGAGCTCAACATTATCAACCTGGACATTACTCTAGATCCAGGCGAGTACCACTGCAACGCCACCAACAATATCAGCAGCAGCGGCGAGAAGTCTGTGCTGAGGGTCCGCAGCCACTTGGCCCCCTTATGGCCTCTCCTGGGAGTTTTGGCAGAGATCATCATCCTGGTCGTCATCATCGTTGTTTATGAGAAGCGCAAGAAGCCCGAGGATATGCAAGACGGTGAGTCACCAGCAAGTGGTGTTTTGAATTGTTTTATTATTTCTCTGTTTTTAACATTCCTGAACAGGAACAGACTTTATTGTACAATTTTGACTTTTTTTACGTAATTAATTCCTTTCACCAGAGACACCAACAGAGTCACCCGACCCTGTGCCGTGCCCGCATTCAGTAATTCAGTCTGGCATGGTTGACCCAATAGGCAGACACTGTTGCAAGAGGTCGCACCTTGTCAGGACAATTTCATCCATTTAATATTCATGAGAAATATGATACTGCCGTGTTGCGGAGGTGGACAGTTTCAATTATTAACAGCTTTCCAAGGACCTTGTTGTGTCCCCAAGCTGCTGCGAGCTGAACCACCACACGTCATTTAGCTACACGACCAGCGTTCGTCACCCTGGGATTATTTTCTCCCTTTAATACTGCTGAGTATTTCACTTTCAAGAGACCAACTATATCATAAATCATGCATAATGGTATTTGGGTGACCTTTTCCCCCTCAAGCAGACTTTTGATGTTGTCACACGCTGATTAGACCCAACATGCAGTGAATGACAGACAGCTCCCTGTGACAGTCACTGTATCACTATTATGGATCATTACAGGGTCGGGAGATGGACTTGAAGGGTTTTACTCATTTTGATAAACTTTACAACCTCACAAAACAGATGTAGACTGTGAATCGTGATTCGTGAGTCAAATGAAGATAATTCATGTTTTACTTTGAATTAGGGTTAGTGTTGATTCCCTTTTACAGATTGTTTTAATGTATACCATCCTCCCTTTTCCACCAAATTGCATAACCTAAATCATGCTTGTGGTAAGTGTGAGACTCTGCATGTGTCATGAATTTCAATGAGCATTCAGCCTCTTCTCTTTCCTGCTCACAGCACAGGATGCACTTCTGTTAAGCTTCCTCCATCTTCAGCTTTACAGTTTTTCTTTATTTGTTGCAAATGCCCATATTTCTAACAACAAACTCAAACTTGCTACAGTGATGAAATGGCATGCAAGAAGTGGCTGTAAAGAATTTAATCTATTTCGTGGTCGTCAGTCGTTTCTACTCACCGCTTCACACGGCTTTGAACTATTACATACAGTAAAGCTTCTCAATGATCTTTCTGAGTGAACAGATGTTCCTTGTTATTGCTGCTTGTCTTTGCATGACAACAGTATTTATTTTTTCCATTTAAAAATTACCTGTATGTAATTGATCACTTGCACATGCGTTTCATTGTGTTGTTGTGCTGGATTTCGACTGCACTCTGTGTGTTTGTTAATGACCTCATCGGGTCCGTTTTTGCCGCGGCATGACAGCGCGTTGTTTTACTGTTTTCTTATTTCATCTGTAGGCTGCATTTTCATTCCATGAAATCGGCTGCAAATGCAGTAGAGCTAAAGGAGAACTCCTCATAAGGCTCAGGGCTGAATGCAATATGTGTTGCATCGCTTTATTTAAACTAAACTCTTTGTCCTTGCATCAACTTGTACTACCTTCTTGCGATTATTTCATTTTGTTGGTCTTCATTTCTCCATATTTTTCCTTGTTGCATCAGATGATGACCCAGCTGGACCAGTGTAAGTATTAAACTTTTGCCTTTTCTCTGTGTAGTTCCCTCAGTGCATTCATGTGTGTTTTGTTGTAGCTCACCATCACGCATCTACTGTCAACTGTGTGTAGAGCTCATGATGTATGTCCCCCCAGATTCTGAGCCCCAAAAAACTTGGAGCAATATGTGTTGAATTTGTTGCTGCTTTTTAAGTAAAACACAAATACATATTTTGATGTCAGACATGGATACTTTAAATTGTACTGATTAGGAAATCCATGATGCTCTAAGTAGTATATAAATGTTTATTTAATAGTTCATAAACAGTTTATAACTTTAATCTAGTCATACGAAGTAACTTCTGTATTGGTCAACAAGTATATCTCCTCCTGTGGTCAGTTTAATTTCAATTTCTTTTAGTATAAACAGATATTTAATAATAATAAATATAATAAAACTGTTTTAATAATGCTAATATAAAGGAAACATAAACTTTTTGTCAGATGTTGTAAATGATTAAAACAATAAAATGTCCTCATAACTATTAATACTACAAGAAAAATTTATAACAAATGTCTGTAATGCTCCACCACTGTAAAATTGTTGAAATTTGTTGTTTTAATCTACCCTTTAATGTTTATCACAACTGCAACTAAATATTGTTTTCATCACTGATCACAGTTATTCAAATTGATAAATAAGATAACATCATCGGGTTATTTTATTTAAAATGTTGCCAGAAAAATACATTTCACAACACAGGCTGTGTGAAAAATCAGTGGAATGCCTCTTTAAACCAGACAAGTCTATAAAATGTTAAACAATGTTAAAACAATATGCTAAATTACGCTTAAAAAATTAAATTATCTAATTAATAATGAGGGAAAACAGAGGAGAAACACATTTTTGGTTCTTACTATAAATATTGACGGCAATTATTAAACAGAACTAGAGTCAACCCATGTTTTGTGAATCATTCTCTCGACTAGAGTTACAGTTTAAGCATATTTCTGTGTGATGTGTGAACTGATTGTGTCATTTGCTTCCTGCCAAAGGAAAACCAATTCCACCAACAACCACAAAGACAAGAACGTCCGCCAGAGGAATACGAACTGAGCAGCCCGTCCGCTGAGTAAGTATTAAATTATTAAGAGGAAGCCTGACGATCAGTGTGTTTGATGAGCCTGTGGCCACAAATCCCAAGATGAGCCACTAGTCAGTGAGACTGTCTCTGAAGTATCTTGTAAACCAAAATAAGGCCTAATGAGTGGATTTATTTTTGTTTTATTTACAGGTTTCATTACACATGTATTGACCATATGAAGGTAAACAAGAGAAGAGTCCATTCCAGTTATAGGATGTTTCTGCCATTGCGAGTGTGGTTGTGAAGGAGTTAAGTGGGGCATGCCTTATGATTGTGTGAGATCAGGAGGTGCTGGAAGCATTATGGAATTGTTCACATTATAACCATTGTTGCTGCATGCGGTTGTTGACATTTATGATTTTTTTTCTCCCTCTTATTCACTAATTTAACATTTTTACTACTTCTAAAGTAATGCATGCAAGATGTTGACCTTCTGTTTGATACAGAAATGGCTTTCTTTTGTTTTGTTTTCTCTGAGAGTGGCTTCATGTAGATAACCCGTACTGTGTTCTAGAGGAATTAACTAAACTCAGCAATGTAAAAGATAAATTACCACCATAATCTGGTATGACAGTCGTGTACAGTTTTATCATTCCACTGCATACCATTTTCTAAGTTCTATCATTTTACCAGACAGTATGTATTACATTATAAGGGCTTCGCAATGTCCCTCTAAACTCGGTTAAGGTTTACTTATGCTGTATGTATGTACTGTATGTTTCCAATCACTATAACTGTGTATCAGATCATTAATATAAAGACTATTCATATAATATGATGCACTTAAATGTTGAGAATAATGAAAAACTGTATACACTTTAGGGAATATGTACTAATCATTCTAACATATTGTTTTATAAGTATGTGTATTGTACAGCATGGCTATTATACTATGCAATTATTATCCATATCAATATATTGAAAGTCATTGCAGCTTTTGATTTTTCTGTGACAAAGCTTTAAACTAGTAGGATCACCGTAGAGCGTTGATGGCATACTACACAGCTGCATGAAATATCCACAGCTGACGTGGGAGGTGGCGAGAGGGAGGCCCACGTCAGGACCGGCACTCGAAGCAATTCCTAAATCCTGAGTCATTTTTAAGAATAAATATCTGGAAAAAGAAAATGTGTATGTTGGGTTTGTTTATTTTGTCAAAGAGAAGAGATGTTCAACAGCTCCAATAATGAGGGCACAGGCTTTTCTACGGGAATGCAGAAAAACATGAAAGCATGTGGTGAACAGCACCATCTAGTGGGATCAGGAGTGACTCACAGCGGACCTGCTGAACATGGTGAAGTGAGTTTGATTTTCATTGTTAAAAGTATAAATTGACTTTGGTCCAACATATGGTCTCTTATTTTTAAAAAAGACAACTCAGTCCTTATTAAATGGAGAAAATTCTGGTAACTTTTTTAATGATCACTTTCAAAAACTAATAATATTGAGATCAGTGAAGAACCAAAGGATAATTTACTTAAATCATCAATTTACGTTAATTTGAGAATGTGCTGGTTTATTTATTTATGCTCTTTAGAAATATTGAATGGCTGCTTTGTGTTTTTTTCTCAAAAATTAATTTATGCAAACTATAATGAGGGTGTGTGACAGAGTTACCTCCTGCACTTGATTTATATGAGTAATACTGAAGAGCAATATCTGATTATTAACCTGAATGAAGATGAGGCTCAACACAATAAATCATTACAAAACAGAAAAGGAAATGCACCATGAAATCTGCTCCTTTACAAAATATATATTCAAAGTGGGTATAGCATTTTAGTTCATTAAACTCTGAGTAAAATTTCTAAATTGATATGAAATTTGTTTCTGGGCACAGGATTTGATTGGCACCTTGTTATTTTACACCTTCAGCACAAATTGTTGAAGTGCAGAAGAAAGACAAAGTGTGGGGTAAACATAGGAAAACCTTTCTAGCTTAAGGTCCAGTGTGTACGATTTGGTTGATCTATTGGGAGAAATTAAATACACCAATCATGTGTTCATAATCACCAGAGACTAAGAATCATGTTTACGTTACTTTAGAATTTCCCCCCTTTTATCTGCATCAGGAGAAGCTGCTCTTCCCGCCATGTTGCACCATGTTTCTATGGAAAAAACAAACACTGGCTCTTTAGATTACCTTGATTTTTTTTCTGAAGGCCTCCTTAGTTTCTCCTTTGCCTGGAAGGGAGGGATGAGGTGAGGGATGAGGGGTTTTCAGTTGGTTGCAATATGTAACTTCACAGCTATAGAAACCACCAACTGTTACACACTGAACAGATAACATTGGTTAACAGCAGCCATTTTCTCTTCATTAAATTCAGCCAATTGTTACATCAAAGTTAAAGTGGACATGAATAACATCCTACAAGGTCGTTCTGCTTGCAGACCTAATGGAGAGTGATGACTACTGGTGCTATTTCAGGATAAGGAGACTCCAAACATCTAGTGCCGACGCCTGGACAGTTAGATTTGGGCAGAATCGTTACTGATGGGAAAAGCTGCAGTATAAATAACAATAAGCAATAAATAAATAACCAGCACACAGATGCATACATTTTTTAAGGAAAGGTCATTTTACATACCCATGTGATGTCACCATTGATGGGAATAATATATATGACATGAATTAAACTGAAAGGTTTCTGTCGCATAGTGGCAGTCGTAGATTACGTAGGCTGTATATACAGTCTATGCAGACTGCAGTATTGTGGGTAATCTTGATCTCGGATATATGGCAACATTTATCATTGTGTCATAGGGAAATATTTTGGCAACAATACACAGCTAATTTATTCCTGTCAGGTGGCATTACTCCATATAAAATTGCTTTATGGATTAAATCAGTTCAACAAAGCTCTCATTGAGTCACACAGATGTATAATGCTTCCAGCTGTCAACAGCCTTACGTCAAATTCATTTTACCATGTTGCTCTGTGCCAGGAAAGTATTTCATTGCTTGTCTATAAGACTGGAAATGTCATCTTCAGGGTATAAAAATTAAACTGTGTGGACACATGTGGTTAGGATGGAAACAGGTAGACGCTCAGGTTGAAGCTCGAAGGTTGAAATCACAACGTAAGTAAAGGTTCAAAACATCTACATAAACAAGGACATAAATGAGCATGTGACTTCTCTTACCTGTTTAAACTTTAGATTCAAGCGCTGGTAATAGGATGCCAGGGTGTGAAATTGTTTTGTTTATTTTTGATATTTCAGACCTTGTCGTTGGTTGTTTTCAATGTTAATAGACTAAGTATCGCTGCTAAAAATATCACCTGGCTTATGTCTTGAAATCTGTTGTTTTAAAAGATATTTGGCAGCGAGTTAAGTGAACTACTGCAGCACGTTGACCTGTAAAGTGTTATTTTTATGATATCGTTTATCAGAATTTGGTCACATTTATTTTTCCCTATAAAACCCATATCTTTAATGCAATATAATCTCACTCTAAAAATGAATGCTTTAAAATACTCACCTTATATGACTTTTGAATAAACTAAACTAAAAACATTCATTATCATTATAAACTCAACAAAATATAAGTTTTCTTGTCTAAAGTTGACCTTAATACATAATTCATGGTGGCATAGCACAAACTTTTAACTTTGGGTCAGAGTCTAGGTTTTGCAGTTTTGCAGGAGTTTTTGCAAAAAACAGGATCACCTTAGCAATTCTGCAGGGGTTTTCACCTTACTCCATCTTTACTGTTCTATTTGAGTGAAGTATGACATCCCAGGTGAGTGTTAGTAATTTGCTTATAAGTTATATCTCTATCAATTTGATGAATCTTATTCCAATGCAGTACCTTCTGAGAGCTCATATAAACTACCTAGGGAAAACCTGTGGGGAAACCAAGTAACTGGATCTCAGATAGGACAAAAGTTGGGAATATTTAATGTTTAAAATTCTTTGTCTGTTAGCCTCTATATCACACCTTAAATAATTCAGGGGAAAAAACCATCTGAACAAAAGATGATTAATCTTCACAACTTTCTAAAGTTGTAGACATGTCCACTGGTTTAAACTAACGATTTAACAGAGCCTGAAAGGTAAGTTCATTCAAAAGTGTCAGTGTGAGCTCAGAAGTATGTGATCATGTGATGTCTATGTAGGATTCAAACCAGAAGAAAGTATTCGTCGTGTGAAAACCAAAAGTACAGACAGGATTTCTGTAATTGAAGAGTGAATATCCTGAAGGTCATTGGATGACCAGAGGACGAATAACCTTTGCCATGACAACCGTCTGGGAGATGAATATCATATTTTGGGTTTGAATGGAAGAATGGAAGTGTTATGAATTACAGATAAAATTATCTGCCAAAGTAATACCAAAAGTGCTCGCCTATGTTCAAATTCATTATTTTATTAAAGAGAAGTCAAAAGGTGTTTGAACACTGGATATATACTCTCTCTTGAAGAACTCCATTTCTTTGTAAAAGTATTTGTTCAACCTGTGCTATTTTGTTTTTATACGTTCTGTTGTTCGCCATATATCATATGATCACAGTCTTGAGTCGCATCAAATAAATAAATGAAAATTAATTAAATTAAAAAATTAAAAAGGAATTTGAGATAACGTCAAATTTTTCTAAAATCAAGTGCGTTTTCCTACTTTTCCTTTTTTGCAGTGTTGGCTACGTACTTTAAACTTTTTAACTGTTGCTTTTTTGGAAGTGATCAAACTGTCACAACAGTTTGAGAAAGGATGGACGAAAGACTTCAGCAGTTTATCAAAAGGAAAAGAGTTCAGAGATTACACCTACTGCCTTGATAGTACAATGTGTTATGAGTACAAGAACCAACAGCTGTATTGTGTATTCGTCCCTATAGATATATCTAAAATACCATTCACCATGTATGTGTCAGTGAAAGTTTGCAGACTCCCACAGAACTTCAGATTATAACACATCAGTATCTTATTCTCTACAAACACGTCAACCAACATGTTTGGACGATGATGCATCAAGAACAAACTCAGTGTCTCTCTAGTGAACCATCAACCCTTACATGCATGCATGGGTCTCATCCTTGAATCTTCCTCCTCCAGTGGATTGATTGGGCGGGCGGGGAGCGCATGCATGTGCCATCCTGGCTCCTATGGCAACCCGATAGATTAGCTCCCATCGATATTCACGTTATTGGGAGGCGGGAGGCTGATGGATCAGTGATGTCAGCGCCCTCTTTGAATGCCGTGGCCGGGCTGCGTGCATGTGTGTCATCACCTCACACTGACACAGAGCCGTGGTGGTAGTTTTTTGGGGGGAGGTGGGGATCATGCGTTGTCATTGAAAAGCTCAGCAGCAGCAGCAGCATCAGCATCAGCATCACTCTCCCACTCCGGCACGTCCGACGCTCAGCAGCATGCTGCATCCTGATGCGCTCTCGTCTGCACGCTGTGGGGGGGTTACCTGGATTTACACGCATTCCACCGCCCGTCCATGAGCGACGGGTTGAAGCGGCCACGTATTGTCGACGCATCCTCAATGTTTGAACCGGGGGGAGAGAGGCACGTCCCGAGTGCCACATAGGAGACGAGCTGTCCTGCGGATGCGCCGTCACTGCTCCTGCCTCCAGCGGCTCCCCAAGTCTGCGAGACCCATGATTCCTCCTCCTGTTTCCCCTTAAAGCGCTTCTGCTTCCCCACGATGGAACGGTTCCAGTCGTCCATGCGCAAACGGCTCTACAGTTTGCCGCAAAACATTGGGCAAAAACCCTTCGTGATTGACGAAGGAGACAGCGGCGACAAGGACACCTCGAGTAAAAGTATCCGGCTAAAACATTTGTCCTCTCCGTCTCCTGCCATCAGCTGCAGGAGCTTCGAGGAGGCCAGGAGCGAGGACCTGGAGAGGGACGTGGTCGTGAAGACCAACTTGAACGGGGACTGTCGCCTGTTCAGGGGCAGCATCTCCTCCATCACCGGGCGCCATCCTCCCGGGTCCGACCCGGCGGAGCAGCGGCGCCTCATCCCCGAGGCGGACGCCTGGGTCGGGGAGAGTTTCCCCGATGACAGCGGCCCCGGGGCCCAGCCGCGGGCAGCGGGGGGTCCGAGTGGCGCAGCCGGGCAAGGGTCCGCGTTCGAGCAGTCAACTTTCATCAAGTTGGAGGACGCCGAGCAAATCATACCCGAGGATGAGCGGCTGTACCAAGCCGGCTTCATGCACCGGCAGTTCGGGGCGATGCTCCAGCCGGGAGTCAACAAGTTCTCCCTGCGGATGTTGGGGAGCGAGAGGGCCGTGGAGCATGAGAGGGAGCGGGTCAAGTCTGCGGGCTTTTGGATAATCCACCCGTACAGTGATTTTAGGTAATTCATCTGCAAAGCAAACTTTCTTTTATTTCCAACTGTAAAAATAATGCTGCAGCGACCCTGTCACATTAGGCTCATCATGAAAAACAGGAAAACTCTTCATACAGCTTCTTTTTAATGACATAAGTTGGCACCGAATGTGATATGGTCATTATTAATTATACACCACAGAATAGAGCCACGCTAATTGTAATAGAGACATAATACAGCCACAACATCTGTCCACCAGAAGTGAGTTTTTCCAATTTGATCTCATGCAGTGATGATATTATGATGACAGCATACTCAGGAATGTGCAGAATAGGTGAATCAAAAGATTAAAGTCGAAACATCGAAAAATCGAAACATGTAAATGGCTTTATATATGACATTGATGATTTCTATAGCCTTCACTACACTTACACTGCACTGGCCATTCTCACAGGGAAGTTAAAGAACTCTCATGCAAAATCCCATTATTAGCACAATGACGTAATATACCAAACACGTGCAGGATATTGGTATTTAGTTGATCTTTTGTTTGGTCCAGAGAAATATGTGTGTGTTTCTTTCTTTCTTTACATGAATGGCTTTATCCTACCCAGCAATACTGTCATTGTTGGGGTCATTTCTACATTTCATTTCATGCTGCACACAAACAGCATTCTGATCATCACTGCCATCAAGGGATTTTCGTGACATTTAACCTTGAGGCTCGCTGTCATCATATTTTCACCGGCCAGTTGTACGCCGATGTGTGTCACTGCAGTTTTTTTCCACTCATCTGAATTACACTTTTTTTTTTTATCATTTAGCAAGGGCAATGGATTACAGAGAGTGCAGCAGGGGCTTGGAAATGGGGTAATCAAAATAGGGTAACATGACCATTCAAGATATTAGAAGCACACATCAGTGGAGATTATTACAGCACAATTAGTCTAATGGAGCAGAGATGGTGTGGACAGGGAGGGGACACACCGCCAAATGCTGCACACACACACACACACACACACACACACACACACACACACACACACACACACACACACACACACACACACACACACACAGAAAGACAGAAAGGGATTGAAATGAAAATGATGTTTTAGAGGAATCAGGGTTGCCCAGCTGTTATCTCTGTGTGTGAGGTACGAGGTCTCATAACTCCATGCTCGGTTCGGGTCCCACTCTGAGCAGGAGCAGGGGTTGCTGCGCCTGGTGTGGGCCCCTTAAGGTGAACAATTTCATCTGCAGGTCCCCTTTTAAGCTGCAGGTGTAAACATTTGCAACATTAAAGATTATTTGGGATTATTTTGGGGTTACGAGACACGGCTCATCCAGCCCTGCACACGACATGTGTACTCCTTGGTATCTGGAACAGTTGTGGGCTGACCACTGTTCATCAGCTCAGTGTTGTGTAACTGGTGCGTCTCCTTGGATCTTTTTTTGAAGCACAATCTCCCAGTTTATAGCATAAGTAACTGCTGTCTTTTCTGTGGCCACAGCAGCAGACATACTGAACTGGCACGTAAATATGGTTAATATGATTGCTGGTGGGACTGAGCCACAGTACAGGTGTGTGTTAAGCCACTGAGCCGCATGCAGGCTGTTGTGCTTCAGCTGAACTCTGGCAGCAAGAGATAAGTATCTCTAGTACAAATGTGATCCCTTTTCAGCTGTCCTGATTGATCTAAGCTTCTTTCACCATTTTAAGCCTTTTTGTGTTCACTTTGCTTGTAACGCCCGACTCTTTGTGCTCTCATGCTCTTTAACGGAGTTGCACTCTGACCCAAATAGTGCAAGATTCAACTCTGGACCCAGTAGAGGTCCAGAGTCCCCACAACTGTCGTTTTTTTTTTTTATGGTAACACCAGATTACACCAGCCAGTTGTCTGTCCTCTGTGGGCGGAATGCTGCGTGCACAGTCAGCTGATGAGCAAACAGGATGGTCTGCAGGGGGACATCAGTAATGCACTGTCCCCTACAGACCTTTTTTTTTTTTTTTGGTCCAGCTGTTCCTGGGTTCTGCAGCAGCGGTGTGACGTGTGCAGAGCAGTAATGCTAACTACTCAACATCTGGCTGATGGGAGCTGACTTCTGGAGATGACATGGATTCCCAGGAGATAACGGTGGATTTAGCCCGAGAGGGGAAGTGCAATTAGGACCAGTGTGTCACTGCAGAGACAACAGGCAGATGAGGAGGCAAATGCAAATGCTTTGTTTGGCAGAGAACAACAGAAAAGTGATTAGAACAAATGGCCACCCTGCCCTCGCTGCTTCCCTCGCTTTGTGATGTTCTCCTGTGAAGGTCTGGTTCAAGGACCTAGGTAGAACCATGATGAAATTGGGCTAGGGTTAGGGTTGTTAGTGGCCTCTTTCCTAGACCCTCGTTTGAGATCGGAAAAAGTCATACTTGCTTTAAAATTCTCTTCTCTTGAAGGTAATAAGTGTTCAGATCCCACAGGGTGGTCCCTGTATGCTGTCTCACAAGCTGGGAGAAGCATCAAGTGGTGTAGTGCAGCCCCCCCCTCAGGCAGTTTGTGCACGCCCTGTAGGTTTGTCAGGCTCCTGGTTGGATTGATCTGTGTTTAATTAGGTTTCTGAAATAGATCTGTCGTGCAATCACACGCATGCATGCTTTCTCAGCTCATGCACACATACACACTCACGATGGTAACTGAAACTCTCCATATCTAAGCTGGCGTTTGTGGGGCTGAGCTGTGCTTTCCTCGGCTGCATGTTTCCTCTTATGCTGTAAAGTGTAAACGTAAAATATTCCCTAATTCACTTACTGAAATGAGCTTGAAGCTAAATAAATGAATAGGACATATACTTGACAATGTTGTGTCAGATAACATGATGTGTCTACCTGGTATGATTCTATAATTTGATTTTTAGTACTTGATAGAGAGCATGATTCCAATATTTGAGGGAAATGTTCAGGTAAATACTTATTGCTGTTGGTTACTATGAAAGTGACTAAAATCAGCTTCCTTTCTTGTGTGATTCTAGATGAAATTGAAAACACTATCGCTGACACTTGAGGATTTAGTTAGTTATGAAAATCCATGTTTCCTCATGAGCAATTCAAATGAATTCCAATAACCCATTTTCCTCTCTATTCCTGTGGCCACAAGCCCAGTATTGAGCTGAATTAGCACAACACTGTTGCTTTCTTGCTTTGCTCATGTGTACACTCACGGTTTGGAACAATGTTTGTAAAGTTTCTGCTCTTTTGAACATTAATATCCTGGATTTTTAATTAGAGTATGAGACTGAAGCTTTACAGGGTTTCATTTTTATTTGAAATTACTAAACATAATTTGTTCCCTCTGCCAGGAGGGCTATGTTTTCACCTCTGTCTGGTTGTTTGTTGCTGGGTTTTAAATGTGTTTGTTTGTTTGTAAACAAGATTACAAAAAGACAAACATAATATGAACTAAGGAAGAATCCATAAAATGTTGCTTTGGATTCAGATAAAAAGGCAGATCCACACGTGTTTTATAACTTAACGTTGCCAGTTAGGGTGTTTTTTGGGGCATTTATATTATTTTCTTTGGGAGTAATGTATGAATTTTGTTGAAAAACAATCAGGCTCATGTATGAGGTGGATATCTATATCTAGATTAAATTGACTGAAATGTATTTTTATGGGGGTGGTGGTTTATTTTCAGCTACTGCTTTGGGAAAAGGGTAAAAGGTTTTACCATAATGAAATGTATTACAATTCTCTGATACTAAATATATACCCCGTTCATGGTTGGGTTTATTTTGAACCAATACAAATTGGCGTTCCCAATACAGAATTTCACACTGAAAGCATTTGAGAAGTAAAAAGTGCCTCAAATCAGCATAATTTCAGTTGTATCAACATTTTCCAGCACTTGTGAAAAATGTCCACAAAAACTTCAAAGCTAAATGATTTATAATTATAATGCTTCTTTTTCTTCTTCTTTTAGAAGCTGGACCAGAAAATGTTTGTCTCTTTAATTGATGATCAAAATAGCTGTTGATGGGGAGCGTTTATCTCTCCACACTTAGATCTCCTATAAAATCCTAAAACTGTCTGAAGGTCACTAATACATGCCGACATAAAATATTCAGCTCAGTTTTTCTGTCAAGCGTCCAAGAGTGAAGTTTATGATGATTTGTCTAAGGGACTGTACCTGGGTCTGAATGACTTTGTCCTGCTGTTATTTAGAAATGTGAGTTATATGTGTCCCTGTGGGTTTCAGGTTCTACTGGGATCTGACGATGCTGCTGCTGATGGTGGGAAACCTCATCATCATCCCTGTGGGCATCACCTTCTTCAAGGACGAGCACACGCCTCCCTGGATTGTCTTCAACGTGGTGTCGGACACCTTCTTCCTCATGGACCTAGTCCTCAACTTCCGCACGGGCATCGTGAAGGAGGACAACACGGAGATCATCCTGGACCCGCAGAAGATCAAAATCAAGTACCTGAAGAGTTGGTTCGTGGTGGACTTCATCTCCTCCATACCAGTGGACTATATCTTCCTCATTGTAGAAACGCGCATTGACTCTGAATTTTACAAGACGGCCCGGGCCCTGAGGATCGTCCGCTTCACCAAGATCCTCAGTCTGCTGCGGCTGCTGCGCCTCTCCAGGCTCATTCGCTACATCCACCAGTGGGAAGAGGTAGATCCTGCAGGGATGAGCTCGGAGCTTCATAGAAAACCTTGCACAAGCTGGTTATGTATTTGGGCATCTTCTGGATGCTCTGAAAATGGAGCTGTAGTAATTGGTCATCAGATATTAATAAGCAGCAAATGTTTTCCTCATTTTAGTCGTTATTTAAGAAAAAACTATTATATAATAGCATCTAATGAAAACCCTTTTGGTTTGAATTGATGTTTTTTTAAAAGATGTCACCTAAAAACACCCAAATGGCCTCTAGGAACTTATGACAGGCATTTTATTTCATGAAAGATTTTTGTTTCATAACTATAAAAAATAACAATAAGTTCCAGCATCTCTCTCAAACACTCAGCTAAACAGAGTGGCATTTCTAACACCAGCACAGGATTATTACATTTTCACTTTACGCATCAAGGGAAAACAAATGAAAATGCTTTTTCGTAAAAATACATGTGTCATTTCTCAAAACTACAGAGTTAATTTGTTGCATCTCCTCTGAGGTTCATGCGCAGTCTCACACAATCCACCTGCTTAATGACAGCCACTATACTCTCCGGGCATTATTTTATTATTATTAATCCAAGGGAGGCTGCTTTCGCCATAGAGCGTTAATGTTGCTTACAGAGAGTTACGCAACAGTGAAACAGCCTCTGGTCTATAGAAGATTAAGAACAGTGTGGTCCGGTATAGGACACATGTATTCATCAGCCCACACAGCACCTACTGTCCATTTCAAATCCTCTCATCGCATGAGAGAGAGTCGGAACTGTTTTGCAGATTTATTTACAAAGAAATGCGTGTCGTTGTTTCAGTTGCATTATTGCTGATAATCTGTGCCGCAGGTTTTCCATATGACCTACGATCTGGCCAGCGCCATGGTGCGTATCATGAACCTGATTGGTATGATGCTGCTGCTGTGTCACTGGGATGGCTGTCTACAGTTCCTGGTGCCCATGCTGCAGGACTTCCCCCATGACTGCTGGGTCACCAGAAACAAGATGGTGGTAAGTGGATTATTTATGAGTCGGACAGAAACCGTCCAAATTATGTTTCTATGAAAAACACTAAACACCTGTTTGGTTTCAGAGACCTCCTCACTGTGAGAGATGAGATCCCACACAAACACGCACAAAAGCTTTGGTTTTAGTTGTTGCAACATTTTCTGTATTTTTTTGTCTTTGCACTCATCACTTGTTGTAAGTGGGTGGATCTGATTAAGGTGATGTTGCATACTTCCATGGACCAATCAGATTTAAGTAACATCTAAATCAAAATCTGAAATCAATTGGTTGTTTGTAATCAAATCCCACCCACACAGTCCTGATGAGGCAGAGTTGTTCAAACTCTAAGTTTCATTGTTGCTTCTTTAGTTGTGTTATATATGTTATGTATATGAATGTTTTTATTTCATCAATAAGTCGAAATCAGTCAGCAACAGTTTTAAGAATTGATTTATCATTTGTCTTTTTCTTTTCAGAAAAAATCTGAAACATTACCTGGTTTGAGCTTCTGAAATGTCAGGATTAGAAAAATTCTTTGAGATTTATAATACTTAACTAAATATTTGGACTATTTTATCAATTCACCTTGGACTGTTTGAAATGTATTATCAATGAATAAGTCCTCAGATTATTGAATAATGAAAATAGTTAGTAACAGCCCTAATCATATATATTCATGTGTTTATAGAGAGTTATTAATTGTCATCTGAGCACAGGGTATTTTAGTAGGTTCACTGGTAACTGACCAAAAACCAGGACCAGTACAGTGATGCAAGTGCAAAAGTCTTCATTCATGATTTAAGGTGATTCGATTTTCTCAGTAAGTTGCTTCAAAGCCAACAAACCTTCAAAATTAGGTCCTCATCACCTGTTGATCTTAAAATGCTTTAAAACGTTTTCTCTCCTCGTACGTTACAGAATGACACGTGGGGTCAGCAATACTCCTACGCCCTGTTCAAGGCCATGAGTCACATGTTGTGCATCGGGTACGGCCTGTACCCCCCCATCGGCATGGCTGACGTGTGGCTCACCATCCTCAGTATGATCGTGGGGGCTACCTGCTTTGCTATGTTTGTGGGGCATGCGACTGCACTCATCCAGTCTCTGGACTCCTCCAGGAGGCAGTACCAAGAAAAGGTGGGGGGGATCTTTCCCTATATGTCACAGAAAACTAACTTTAAGTCCAAAGTAATTGAAATCAGTGGTGAAATACTACTTTATTCTTCTATTCCACTACATTTCAGAAGAAAATGTTATATATTGGCTCTATTTACTTTTTATATTAAGGTTTTATACTCAAATCATATAATCATTTTAAAGTGTTACATTTACAAGTGCCATTTTTATATATAATGAGTATTTTTACCTTTACTAATTTTAAGAACATTTAGCTGATAGTAATTTTCTTTTACTTAACTATAATTAAGGATGAATATTTAGTTCATGAAAAATTTTGAAATGCAATTGATGTGGTGATGTTGGTAAGTAGAAATTTAAAAAGCATTTTACCCAGGATAAGAAGGGTTTTTAACCCTGTGATTTTAAAAGTGACATTGATACACGGTAACCAATCATCTGTGCTACACTTAGGAGTGAAACGTTTCACAGAGAAAGTCACTGTTCAATGTTACAGCAGCTGTCGTGCAGGTTAAACACAGAAAATGGAGGCTGACGTTGGAGATAGCTAAATCCAGAAATTGAAAACCAAATGGAGAGCTTCAGCAGGATGTAGCATACATAGATTAACACTCAGGATCACTGCTACTCTGCTGGCAGAGCACACGGCTGAAGGACACAGTGGTTAATGTTATTAGCTGCAGCCTGCAGAGCACAACTGTATTTGTCAGATGGGGCAGAGGCACAACATTGCACTGTGGGCAGGTTTCACAGATGGCCTGACAGTTGACTGTTAACATAATGAGGCACATTATAGTCGACCTCTAAGCCAACGCATCAATCACTTTAATATATTCATTTTTGACATGGCTTCGCATTAGTACACATATGTCTCTTGAGGGTTTTCTCTTAAATAATGTTTTTTTCATTTTTTAATAATTGGGCCTGTGTTGTTGTTACAGTATAAACAGGTGGAGCAGTACATGTCCTTCCACAAGCTCCCGGCCGACATGCGCCAGAGGATCCATGACTACTATGAGCACCGTTATCAGGGCAAGATGTTTGATGAGGAGAGCATTCTGGAGGAGCTGAACGAGCCACTGCGACAGGTCGGAGTTCACACGATGATCGTTGTCCTTGTCATTGTCAAAACAGAAATACAACATGTGAAAACGTTACCTTTGTATAAGGGCTTTGGAAGCAGACACAATTAATTTTCTTCTGTGAACACCTACAGAACACCTGCTGTACAGTACATAAGAGTTTATTATCATTGATAAAGGCATGAATACTTATTTGTATTAATATTACAAAATCCCCTTTAATCTGCTAATAATCAGTTATAAATATTGGTTTAATGTTTATATTCTGCTTAAAAATGTTAAACAGTGGCGGTGAGTGTGAAACATTCATTAAAAAATGATTTTAACAATATTATAATAATAATAATAATTGCTGTTATTTTCTGCCTCTGAATGAACAATGTTTTTATATTTGTCAGTGGAAAGTATGTGAATTAGCGACGTGATAATTTTCCGCTCTAAATTGTTTACACTTAGTTACTGATGTAATCTAATGTGCCTCTCTTATCTTTGCACGATAACGTTTATAGTCATGTAATCTGATTAGTAATGACTGGAGATTGTATGAGGACAGAGAACCTCATTAACGGAGCACTAAGCCGCTAACCACCCTGCTTTTATTATGATTGAAACATACACACATCACTGCCGGCTCTGGTCATTTCTCTGCCGTAGGCAAGATTAGGATTTGTGTGTATTTTCTACTTTTCTCTCCCATTAATCATCCAACAACCTCTCAGGTTTATCTGGTTTCCCTGTTTGTGAAGCCGTTTATGAAATGGTTCAAACTAGTTCCTCCTTCTGCAGCTGCAACATGTGCTGATGATGCTTCAGGGTTGATTTTTAATGATGTCATGTGTCATTATATATCGTCAACTCAAAAATACATTGGAAGATTTTCACCAAACTTAATAGGAATATTAACTTTTGGTGTTGATGCATCAAATGTCAAAGTCAAGGTCAAACACATTTTCAGAAATATGTCCACAAAAAATATATGAGATAATGTCAGTTGGGCTCCCTGACAGTCTTTGTATGTAGTCACTGCCTTTTGCCTTTCCTAAAGTCTAAGACATTGTGAATGTGTTTCCTGTAGGAAATCATCAACTTTAACTGTCGTAAACTTGTGGCCTCCATGCCTCTGTTCGCCAACGCCGATCCAAACTTTGTCACCTCCATGCTCACCAAACTGCGCTTCGAGGTCTTCCAGCCAGCCGACTACATCATCAGAGAGGGAACCATCGGCAAGAAGATGTACTTCATCCAGCATGGTGTCGTGAGTGTCCTGACCAAGAACAGCATCGACATGAAGCTGTCTGATGGCTCTTATTTTGGAGGTAAGATCTTCACGTAACTTTCAGTGTTCAGTGTGTGCTAACATGTCCTGGAGCTGGCAGTGGGTCAGTCTGAATGTAAGTGAAGGAGTGGTGATAGTATTAGTTGTTTTGATTTATTTTGCTCAGGCACTCAGCAGATTAACTTTTCAGACAGCTGAAAAAAATTGTCCACATCATCTCCTTAAAAGGTCTCAGGACTAAAGAGGAGCAAAGCTTTGTTATCTTTGATTCAATCTGCGGGGTTTTCCCTTTCGTTAACATCGTAACAAAGCTGAAATCCACATTTCTTTATTTGCTATTGCCCTTGTTACATCATCTTAACCTGTCATTGTTTTGCATCCAGCAGCAAATAGCACAGGCTCAACAGTCCTTATGAAACCACATTTAAAATCAAATTTCTTTTAAAAAGAACCATTATTTATTTTCTAAGAAATAAAGGAAAATTGTTAAAGGACATCCTATCTCGCAATTCTAAAGAAAGTGGAAAAGCAAATCTTGGATCCATTCCTTGATCCAGACCACTACCAGAATGGAGTTGGTTCTTCTGTGGGTTATGCTCCACCTCTCCACAACATTTCGTGGAAATCGGTTGAGAGGTTTTTGCATAATCCTGCTAGTTAGCAAACAAACAAACAAACAAACAAACAAACAAACAAACAAACAAACAAACAGCTAAACTTACTTTACTTAAATTTGTAATCAAAAGACCCCAGCACAGAGATAAAAGTATTAACATTTTCACGCTTTGGCTCAAAAAACTAAAGACACACACACAGATGGTGAATGAGGATAAAAACTTTGTGTCTGAAACCAACGCATGGCAAATAAATATATCAGAAATCCTGTGTTGTCATGTTTGATAACTGGATTAAATCAATAAACAGGACATGACAGAGGGAGAGCAAGCCTGAGTGCGTGTCTATATCCTCAATATGTCTCCCCTGAAAAATATGTCTACTTTTTTTTTTTTTTTTTTAAATGGAGCATTATTTTATTTTTCTGATCTGGCACGAACGATGAGGTCAGGCCAAACTGTAAGCTGCAGAAATTGCATTAAGTGCTCCATCTGTGGGGTTCAGAGGCATCGCTCTTTTCATGTTTTATCGTCTCACATTAATGTTACTTTGCTTTTATGAATGGATCCCAAAAAGATGCATGAGTTCTGTTGCAATGTTATATTATTAATATTAATCTCTGACTTTTACTCAGCGGGAAGTCTTCGAAAGAAAACCGCATAAGTAATTTTGTTGTTTTTCTTCTTCCCTCCCGGCAGAGATCTGCCTGCTGACCCGAGGCAGGAGGACAGCCAGTGTGCGAGCAGATAACTACTGTCGTCTGTACTCGCTCTCGGTGGACAACTTCGACGAGGTGCTGGAGGAGTATCCCATGATGAGGAGAGCCTTCGAGACTGTGGCTGTCGACCGCCTGGACCGAATCGGTGAGTCCTTTGCCAAGAAATAAAACCAGTCCAATAATTCAAACCCAATTTCATGTTTTGCAGTTGATTATTATTTACTGTTATTTTGAGGAATTTGAGGGTTCCTGAGATTATTATTATCATTTGCTTTAGAAATAGATTAAATCTTGGATTATTGGATGGTTTTATATTGTTGGACCTTAAACATTTATTTAAAAAAATTTGTTAATTTCAGAGAGAGAAGTGGAATAAAAGGCTATTAACATTTGGGACAATTCTTCTAATATTGAATGATGTACTGTTACATGTATAGCGTGTTGGAATAAGTGGATTAATTCCCTCTGAATAATCCTGGAGTTGAGATAAAAGGTAGCATAAAATAGAAAAACTTCAGAACCTCAAATGTTTGCTTCAGTACAAACATTAAAAAGGCACTTAGTTACTCCTACTTTATTACTGTATTCTTCACATTACAATTTTTTTAATTTCAGTTCTACTTTTATTAGTACCAATTCAATTTGTTAAGTAGTGAGAGGAATTTTCTGATCGTGTTGTGGTCCTTTGCAACAATAAAAGCAATAGTAGCATTATCTATAAGGATAGTCTGTTTCTATCAGTTTTATTCTTGCAATATTGCAGTTCCTGTATAATGAGCTGTTTGCTCGGCCTGTGGTAAGGCTGGTTGCAGCCTTTCTTTGTGGAACTGTCAAATTGACCTGCAGGAGTTGAGCCACAGCAAGTAAAGACCAGCTGACCATCGATGCTGCACAAAGAGCTGTTCACCTGTTTATTTAAAGCTCATGGAGCTCAACTCAGTACACAGAACCACGACCTGGAGAATCAGTTGTCGGAAACGGGCTATTTTGTGATAGGCGACATCACTTACGTCTCAATACATTACTTTTTAACACATTAGGTTTCCCAATTGCACCAATGTTGATAAAATGAAAAGTTTCTCGAGATATGTGTTCCACAGACAGACCGATTTCTGGAGTTAGTGCTGCATTAACCTTATTTCTCTCCTCTCTACAGGTAAGAGGAACTCGGTTCTTCAGCATAAAGTCCAGCATCACCAAAGCTCTGGTACCCTAAACCTCCAAGAGAATGAGATCATCCAAAGAATAGTGCAACACGACCGTGACATGGCTATATGCACACAGCTGATTCAGACCAGCGATGCACAGAGCCTCAACCCTCTTCCTGCTTCCCCGTCACCCATCCCAGTCATCTGGGCCCCTCTGGTCCAGGCTCCGCTCCAGGCTGCTGCGACCACCACCCCTCTGGCTCTGGCCTTGGCCCAGCACTCGCATCTTCCTCCCATCCTCTTCCACCATCCCCTTGTCCCAGGCTCTGATTCTGTGAAGGACCCCAGCTGTTATACAAGGAGAGTCCATGTTGGAGCGAACACCTCCTGTGGGTCAGGGCACGGTTCACCCACCAGCTCCACCCTCAGGCCACAGCATATGTCCTCTGGGCCAGTGTCGCCCGGAATGATGTCCCAGCCCATCTTCACCAGCAGCCTGCAGCCCCTCACCCCTCTGCCCATGCACCAGCTCATGCCCCTGTCCCCACCCCATCCTCCCCACTCCGGCATTGCCTCTGTCTTCCCTATCAGCCAGGCCACCGTCTCCTACACCTGCTCCGCCCAGCTCCACCCCCAGCCCTTCCACGGTGCTATGACCACCCCACACTACCCTATAGCGTTCCTCCAGCAGGGGGCACCAGGGGGGCTAGGAGGGAGATTCCCAGCCCCCTCCGCCTCCTACATAAGCCCACTGATCTCCAGCTCAGTCGACCCCATTCTAAGCCACCTGCAGCAGACCTCTCACGCAGCACTGCAACAGATGAGGTCCAGTCATGACAGAGCAGGGAGGACACCCAGTGGTCTGAACCTCCCAACTTTCCCCTTCATCAACAGCACCCAGACCTCCAGTGGGTTTATGCAGCCAGCGTCTGCAGTCGGAGCCGGAGCCGCTGCCTCTCTGGCCCAGCACAGCCTGACAGGCCTCCAGTCTGTTTTCCTTCCCCAGGTTCTCCCCGAGCACTCAGCGCTCGCCTCCCTGGCCCAGTACGGCTCTGCAGAGGTGTCTCCCTGCTACACGCCTCCAGTCCAAAGTCCCAGGATACAAAGCCCTGTGAGAGGGAGGGCAGTTTACCCAAGTGAGCTCCCGAGCACCATGGGCTCTCACTGCCCTCTTACCCCTCAGACCTCATGGCCTGACAGGGTGGCTTGTACCCTCAAAGAGAGGGCAGAGTCCTCGGTGAATCTCTTTACCCAGGAAATAAAGACTATCTCAGGCTCTCACAGCTCTGTACACCAGGAAAGGCCCCCCTCAGAGGGAGCAGCGGGGGCGTCGAGCCCCTTCTCCTCCCCCATGGCCGTCAGCAAACCGTACAGTTCCATCCCTGGTCAGGCCACTCCTGTCAGTCGGACTCATTCAGCGTCTGATCATCAGAACCAGTCTGCTGGCGTTCACTCTCCCCACGTTAGATCTCCCGCTAAGATATTAGAGACCGAACACAAACAGTCCAAACTTCCCTCCAACTTGTGAGGTTCAGACACACCCTCCTTGTAATGCCTGAACACAAGGAGATCATCCCACTCCTGGCATTGTTTTAACCACTGCTTTGTCAAATTCTGACGTGGGAGGGTGTGTTATTCTAATCACTCTGACGATCAATGGTTTCCTTTTTAATCCGAGTGAATGGATCGTGGATAATGATGGACAATGACAATTTTTTTCTTTCAAATTATTGTTTCTTTGGATAAAAATAAATGAATTATAAATTATGGATATATATATATAGAGCACCTCATGAAAATATCAATTGTTCTATGTATTATATTATAACCTTACTCAAGTATTTGTTTAAAACCCCATTATCCAGGCAATTTTGTGTAACCTTTTAGTGACACCTGTTTAGTTGATATTTAATTACATCTGTCTCCAGTTATTATTGCCCTTTTTTATAATTGTGTATAATTTTTCCATTACTGAGCTTATGTGTGTGAATGTGAGGAGAGTCGGACAGTTCACTTTGCTTGTTTCAGAGATCAGCCATTGTAAACGTTTGATGACGGCACGTCTTCCATGATAGCGTTCCAGCAATATTGCACACCCGCATGGGTCACACAGGAATCAGATCCCGTTCAGAGACACTGAAGTAATGAATGTAATGTTTGTGTCAGGGAAGTGGAAGTAATTTGTAATGTGTTGAACATGAAGGCAATGATTGTTTTTATGTTTTTTGTTTTGTTTTTAATAATAACTAGTTTCAGAGACAACGCACACATATCCATTTTGTCCCTTCACAGCTGCAACGTCACATGGCGAGTCGCACAACTCATGCCAACTCATTTCAGTCCGACACCAACTTTGGTACAGAGCGAACTCCTGAGCCAAGGTTGGTGTGCCACTAGCATAGTATGCAATAATGTGTGTTTCTGCTAAAGGTACTGTGAACTGAAGCACTTGGCGACGGGCGAGATGCAGATTTTTTTGTTCGAGCGGATACAAATGAGGGAATCAAGCAATTGTGGATAATCAAACATCCCGAAACCAGCAACGCACTAAGATGGATGTGAATGTTTCTTGCACCAGTCAAAGGGCTAAATGCAGTTACTTGGGCAAATGGTTAATATGAAAACCCTCCTGGGTCATATTGCTGAATATTTACCTCTATCATTGTTAATGGTTTGATTGTAAAATCGGTCTTCTGTCCTTGAACAGTTGCTGCTTTGAGATGCTATGCTGAATCAATAAGACATGTATCACTTACTGTTTTGTTTTAGTTTTTTTTACTATTGAATCCTTCTACTTGTTAATATGTTCATGTGTTTCAATGATGCTTCCATCTCTGGACCCTCGGCCGGTGATGAACTGTTAAAGCAGCAAGGCGCCAGTCACCAGGAGGATCCTGTCCGATGGTTTTATCTGCCTGGTGACTGACCCAGAGGTTTGCTGTGACTCTGACTCCCCCCTGAGGGAGGAGAGATGCTATCAGTCACTAGCCCGTCACTGCCAGTCAGCTCCAGCGATCCCTCATTACTATTCTCTCCCAACCAGCACCAAAACAGCACCTGCCGAGGGGAATCGGCTCGGAGTGAGGAACTGTCAGTCATTCATCTTTGAAATATTTATTTCTCATGTCGCTGCCTTTTAACCAACAAATCTGATGATTCCATTACCTGTGTATGTTTGACAAAACATTTTTAGCTACCGAATTCAATGCAATAAAATCACATATGGTCAAAGATGCTCGTCCAAACTGTTGATTTATTTTACCAAAGTGTGCAGGCATCGGGGAGGATCTGATGAAACCCGGGTGAACCTTCAGACTTTAAGCCGGATAATAAATTGAGAACTTCATGGTGTTGTTTTTTACAAGCATTTAAAATAGGCAGGATTATAATTTGTCATATATTTGTCATGTCAATAAAAAAGAAAATGATTTACTGTGTTCATGCTGGATTAGTGTATAAAGATGGATATTCAACTCAGCACTACTGAAAGGTTTGATTAAAATCTTTATTTTATACTTCCAGGTTCAAAACAGACACATACTATTCATACATAGGATAAATAGTGGACAGACCTGATGTTCCCTGTCCAGTAATAACCGTTTTACCGGATTAGCTTGCTTGAAGGCTGTGTTATCATATGATTCTGATTGTCTTATTTTGTATAGATTTGTTTTAGTGAGTTTGTTGAAAAGTTGCATATTTTTAATCATGACTTGAAAGCCACTCTGGGATTAAAAGTGGTGAAACACGACAAATCGAGTTCAGACTCAGCAGCTGGATTGCGACAATGAACTACACGTGTGACAGGAATCATGGAGTTACAATCTGTGAACGACACCATTCCAAGGAGAGGCCCTGGCTTTAACTTTCTATCACGGAGACCGACAGACAAGAAAAATCCAACATTGGGGTGGGGGACCGTTTACAGGAGAGGGGGGGGGGGAGCGGTTACTAATGTCCTTGGGTGAAGCTTAAGGCACCAGCACAACTCTCATGGTGTTGGTGTAACCGGAGCCTGGGCGCCAGCCGGTCACGACAAGGGCCACATCACCAGACTTGAAGAATTTGCGGTGTTTGCCTTCAGATGGAGAAAAAAAAAGAAGATTAACAAAATCCTCTCCTCCAAACAAAATAAAATAAATGAAGCGGTTGAATCAACGAAACACATAAACACTCACCAACTTCCAGGGCAAAGTTCACACGCAGGTCAACGTCCTCGGCCCAGACGTCGTTGGCGGGCTTGGTGTAGAGCACCGGGTAGACGCCGCGGTACAGGTGAGCCTGGCGGGCGGTCTGGCCAGAGCGGGTCACGGCGATGATGGGGGCACGGGGCCTGTACCTTGCCAGCATGTGAGCCGACCTGCAGGAACCAGGAACACGTTATAACAGAGATGTAGAATAAACATTTTTTAACTCCAACACTGGTCTGGATGAGAGCCAATGGAAGCAAGCTGCACAGGTACTTACTCTTACATTCACAGAGCAACATTATTATTAATTTTTCATGTTTGTATCCAACTGTTGAAAGATCACTGTCCTATGAGAGTTACATTCAATAGCTAGTCTGTTAGCTGTAGCCTTGCAGGTAGTGCTAATGGGGGTTTTTGAGCTGCCTGCTGCTGCAAAAAACACTATTGCTGCTTTCAGACCTGCACTGAACTCCGATATTCTCCTGAATTTACCAAGTGAGGCTGTAAGTGAGAACAAAATTACTCCAGACTCTTCTAGCATTTTTCCCTGCAAGATCCCAAATAAAACATTTAAGTGTGCCCATGTGAAATATAGGTGCCATGTAGAAGAAACAAATGAAAATGTCAACTTGGAAAGATTTGAGAACCTTTGTGATAACAACCAACAGGGACACTTATGTGCCGTAGAATTGATCTGCGGCAGAATTCACAAGTCACGTCCTGCTTCCTGTATGTTGTACCCGGCACCACCCCTCGCCTGAATGTTCTGGATTTTTTCCTGTTGTTGTGAGCACATCTAACCCCGGAGATCTCCTGCTACATTCTTCATAAGTGAAATGCAAAGTCTACTAAATGTCCAGACCCAAATGTTTGGACATTTTCCAGAGTTCATGTAGGAAAATGGCTTATTGAAGTGGTGAGAGTGAGCAGAAAGATGCTATAGAGCTCCACATAGTTGAGAGATAAAACATCAGAGACGCCTTTCACATCCAGGCAGTCATGTGATACAGCAACATTCCCTCTATCTTTGATTATGACATTGTCTTGACACAAGCCACTCAGCTGACAGTGGTATGTCTCTTGCACCATGTGTTGTGAGGATGAGCTCCGACATGGAAAGGAATGAACAGGGAGCTAAAATTAACTTCTATAATGTCAGGGTTCACATCTCAAAAGGTCACAGTGGAGCAAAGGTTGTACGGTAAAGGCTGAAACACTTCTCATATGAGCTGTGGGCTTGTGTTACTGAGAGAGTGGAGTCAGAGGGATAAAGCACCAGTTTCTTTGCTCTTAGTGGGCGCCGTGGAGGATATCATGACTCACAGCTATATAGAGATTTACTGGAGGTGCACTTCATACCTGCCAGACTTGGTGAGCACAATGATGGCACTGGCGCAGCACTTGAAGGAAGCCTCAACAGTGCCGATGGCGACGGACTCTGTGGGGTCACGGGTCAGATGAGAGGTGCGACGCAGCTCCTCGAACATCTGTCTGTGGAACATGGCGGCCTCGGCCTCACGGGCAATCTGAACAGGTCGAAAAAAAACGATTACAGAAAAGTCGGGCTGCAGTCGCACAGAGAGTTGTAACTGCAGGAGTTAGTTTGTATTTGAAAAAGGACAAAACAAAGGGCTGTTATGTTAAGTTCAGAGGTCGTCATACCTGATAGCACAATGAGACATGAAGCTAAATATCAGCAGCGGCCACGATGTCCAGGGACTGTTGGCTTGCACTGCGGGTCCTCAGACACATGCTAACTGAGCGACATGATAACACGGTTAACACACAAGGCAAGACATGAGTGGGTGTTTGGTAGCAGATGGAGGGAGGGGTGCAGCAGAGATACACAAAGCAAAAATAAACAACAACAATAACAACAGCACCAACAAGTTGTTAGTGAAACCCAAGCTGATGTGTTCAAATTGTGGAAAACATGCAACTCATGTCTCAAAGAACATTGCTGCCATTCTTAATCTCACAGTCTATAGTGAATTTCATCTGGGTTACTTGTTTATTAGTGATGAAATTGATAATCACTGAACTGAGGATGCATTATTATAATACGGATATAATGAATATAAGAGTGAAATCTTATTTCCGAAGCAACAGGCAGCTTAGTTTTTACAAAACAGAGTATTTGCATATGAGACCCTTGTATTGTTTTCATTAAACATTGCAATCTCTATGAAACAGATTCTGCATGTGAATATGCACAGTCTGTAGGCGTGGGAGAATATTTTTTGGCTGGAAGTCTTCTGGTTTATAGTTTGACCAGAAGTGTTATAGCAGGCTTTGGTTGCCCGCATTTAAACAGTGTGGACAGCAAAAGAGGAAAACCCACTGACTGAAATGTATAAGTTGGAATGGTTATTTTTTTAATTATCTCCATTTATGTGCAGATAAAATGTTAATGGAATTCGCCAAATGTCATATGGACCTAAAACATCTACTAAAAGTGTTTATGTTTTGTATGGAGACTTGGACTTAATATCTGCTGTCACTGGACCCCCCAAAATATTGCTGTTGCCCCTGACAGTACTTTTGTAGTATAGCCGATGAGCTCCGAGATTGAGAAAGTAGCTGTTTGACAGACATCTCTCTAGACTCAGATGTTTGAGTTTCCCAAGAGCACACAAATGCACCATGCGCTACAATGTCGGGTTTGGGTGCTTTTACTCTGAAAATACAGGCTCCCTGACACTTATAGATTTGAGAGAATAAAGCTGCTGCATGTGTATCATTCACATTCAATTTTCACATCAAACTGTCTATAACATCCCAAACACTTGAATAGTCGTTGACATCTTCACATACAATAAACATGCCATTGTACTGAGGG
Organism: Limanda limanda; assembly: GCF_963576545.1. Lineage (NCBI taxonomy): Eukaryota > Metazoa > Chordata > Actinopteri > Pleuronectiformes > Pleuronectidae > Limanda > Limanda limanda. Next base: position 17,775,948 of record NC_083643.1, read on the forward strand.
AAGCAAATCAGAACATGTGCCTGTACCTTGTGCTGTGTAAGCACGGCCTCCAGGGGGTAGTCTCCCTTGGCGGTCTCACCGCTCAGCATGATGCAGTCATTGCCATCCAGGACGGCATTGGCGACATCACTGGCCTCAGCGCGAGTGGGGCGTGGTTTCTTGGTCATGCTCTCCAGCATCTGTTAGAGAAAGCATTAGATATCATATATGTCAGTATGCATACTTTGGTAGACTCATTAAAAAAGACTGCCTCCCTGATGGTTCGGTTTCACTGACCTGTGTGGCACAGACGATTGGCTTGCCCATCCTGTTGCACTTGCCAGTCATCATCTTCTGGGCGATGAAGACCTTCTCGGTTGGGATTTCAATTCCCAAGTCTCCGCGGGCAACCATGATGCCATCGCTGGCCTCCAGGATCTCATCAAATCTATTGAACAAAAAGACAAGTTAGCTCATAAACAGTTACTGTGTCTTAAAGATGCAGATGTGTTCAGATTTGACTGTGACTCACCTGCGCACGCCCTCGTGGTTCTCCAGCTTGCTGATGATCTTGATGTCCTTGCCCTTCTCGCCCAGCACTTTCCTGACAGCATGAACGTCAGCAGCCTTACGGATGAAGGAGGCGAAGACCATGTCAACACCCTGCTCCACACCGAACTGCAGATCCTCAATGTCCTTCTCAGACACAGCGGGGAGATCCACAGCAGCTCCGGGCAGGTTGACGCCCTTCTTGCTGCCCAGGATACCACCATTCTCAATCTCACACATGAGGAAGTCGTTGCCTTAGGACACACACAACATAAAGAAACTTAATTTCCACAGTTAAGCTTAAAGAACTTCCACAGTGGCTGTCAGGTGTCTATTTGTGTACTTACCGACTTCTTTGACCTTCAGGGAAATCAGACCATCGTCAATGTAGATGTGGAATCCAGTCTGCACAACCTTGGTGATGTTCTTGTAGTCGAGCCACAGAACTTTCTCATCGCAGTTGTCCATGTACTTGTCGTCGAGGGTGAGCTTGATGGTCTGACCCTTCTTCAGCTCGACCTCAGCGGTGCCACTCTAAACAAGCCGAGGGGACACTTTGTCAGTTGTCTGCAGGAAAACCTTGTATACTTTTATTTGTGCGATAAATCCATCTCTGAGTTTTGGTAACTTGGTAAAGACTCACTCCCTTGATAAGTCCGGTCCTGATTTCTGGTCCCTTGGTGTCCAGAGCGATGGCCAGGGGTCTGTAGTCAACAGATCCTGCAACGAAGCTCTCGGCTGCCTCGCGAGCATTCTTGATGGTCTCAGCGTGGTACTGCATGATGTGGGGAGACATTGAAAAACAATGAAAAAACATTATTGAGTTGTCATATCTAATTATTACAAAGATGCTATGATGTTTTCATTTAGGTGTCAAACTATTTAGTACATTGGGTTTGTACAACAGCAGGTGGAGATGTCATGCAGGCGAGTCACATAACTGTATGTAGTCGGCCTTGAGTGACAACTGCAACACATTTTTAGAACGTGACATTGTGATGTTACATTGTACAAAAATAACTGCACACAAACTAAAACATATTAAATACTTTCGAAAGTATGTGAGCTATAACCTTAACAACACAATGTCACAACAAATTAAATCTAACCCCTTATTTCCTCCTACATGTGACAGACATGCCCAGCTGCTACGTGTCTACAGTCATGAACGACGAGTCTCAGGGCCATATTTTATTCTCATAAATATCAGGACTTTGAAAAGATCTATTCTAAAGAAAGAGCCACAGGGGCTCGGAAGAAGTATCTTTAGTGGAAGAGGAAATGTTTGGTAGCGGTCGTATGTAGGCTTACTCTTGGTTACATCTGCATAATATTCTAAGAGGTTTCATAGTTTTTCTGGAAACAGTTGGACTGGATCCAGGAAGTGGAACTCGACAAACACAGGTTCTCCTCATTTCTGGATATTTTCTTAAATTGTTTCTCTGTTATACAGCTTTTATTCTCGAGATCTCCGATTTCTATATTTCCACATGGCCCTAAAACTCGGTCATGGATGGATCTAGTAATGACATGTACCAATACAGAATAACATTGTCTAATAGGAACACTGTGTTCAGTTAGTAATAAATGTGACCCCTTGTCATGCCTCCTGCTTGTACTGTTGCTGCACGCCTTGCACTCAGAAATGACCTATTTATAGCTGCACTGACAACAGACACACCAATGAGACAGAGGTCAAATTTCCATAACGAACATATGCCCACGTTCTTGTGATTTTCTGGAGAAGTTTTAGTATTTTTTGATGCTCAAACCACAACTTAATGCAAAAAAAATGATTCATCAATTCTGAGCTCTCCTGCTGCTGCACAGCCACAAACAAATCAACACACTTAACCTTTAAAGTTCAACGTATGTGTTGGGGCTACAGCCAATGAAAGACGAGAGAAGCTGCCTCATCTGCTCAGGTGACAGTAAAAAGGTGAAAAGGTTTGACTTTTAATGGTGAGGGGTCAGTAGTGGAGGATTGGCTGAGATCCAGTTGGCTCGCTGGATCGAGCTTCAACTCTGAGCCAGCACCGAAGGGGCTAATACAAGCCCTCGGATCACATTACAGTTTGCAAATCACTGCAGTAATGTCACGCAGCTGTAAAGGGTAAAGTCACGCTGAAGCTCTCGAAGAGGGCAAAGACTCCGTCTGCAATCATACTCTTGGGCACCTTAGATGTGATGTCATGGCTCTGACATTTCTTTGACATTTGGGGGTTGATCACCTGATGTTCACTAATGGGGGATAAGATGTTTCAGAGCAAAGACTCACCTCATGTGTGCCATGGGAGAAGTTCATTCTTGCGATGTTCATCCCAGATTTGATCATTTCCTTGGACATTTCCACAGATCGGGTGGCAGGTCCTACATGGAGACACATGGATCAGTGTGACAATCGTGGGGGTTGTGTGGATATTTTAAACATAAATACGTGTACTTTAATCATTGCTTGAGATGTGCTCTGAGTAATAAAACCATATCTGACCGATTGTGCAGATGATGCCAGTGTTGCGAGACACGGCAGGTTCAGAGTCGATGTCGAGCAGACACATGTGCTCTATGAAGGTATCCGCCATGGCAGCGTGCAGCTGCTGGGTGTGGATGATAGAAGATCCTGTATCCTTTGACTTCAACATGACTGGTTCTGAATCTGCAGGAAAAGACCTGAGGAGACGCAAAGGGAAACAAGAGACGTGATTGATTAGCTCCCAAAATACCTGTGACATTTCCTCCAAGTTGAATTAAAGATTTGTTCATGGGTCACAGACATAAAACATTTCAAGTCAACACATTGCTAGTGTTGACAGGAGAGCTTCACTTAAACCAAGAGGTTGTGATAGAAGCTACATATAAGCAAGAAATGGTCCAAAACATGTTGTGGGAACTAAATCAGAAAGCATGACGCAGGACAGAATAAGAATTTGAATGGAAAAGTAAACACTCATAATAAGGTGTGACATCTGTATAGATAAATCTAAAGTGTACCCGTGAGTAGCGGCTGTGCGGGCCGAGCGGAGAGAGCCTCTGCACAAAGCAACAACAACAGTATGTCCCTGCCTGACTGCACTCTCCCACATTCCAGCAGGAGTGTAGTGTATGTGCAGCCGAAGAAGAGGTGACTCCGGACTGAGACTAACGCTGCTACACACACACACAAAGAATAACTGCCTGTAGCATGCTCATTGTAAAATAACATGGTCATCTGAGAGTTTTACTGACTGCTAGTACATCACCAGAAAATACAAAACAAAATACAATCCATGGTAATTAAATTACATAAGTTAAATATATATAAGCATATATAGATATATAGATACAATTATAGCTACAAACTGCAGTTAAATACAACACAATTAGCAGACCTGAGACATTTAAATAAGGTTCATTATAGCAGAAGATATAGCTGTATAGTTTTCTGTATAAGCTGTTCCAAAAAAATTTCCCCCAGTGGCATATATAAAGTTTAAATTTGTATTGAATGATATATATAACATACATGACAACTTACAGACAGTTAAAAGACCCATGTATGTAGTTATGAATAATTTATTTTTCAAAAAGTCATCATAAGGGCAGTGGAAGATAATTCCTCTAGAGTAAATCCCCATGTAAAAAGAAATATTAGTAATATTAAGTACATTAAGTTCATAATTTGATTAAGAAGTAAAAGTTTCTTCGGTTTAATAATATAAACAATAAGAATATACTGTTAGTGTATTGTCAGATTATTATGAGTCTCTAAAGACAAATACACAAACACACACAAACACTGTGTTACTCACCTACTGAGTGAACTTCGCAGGGACCAATGCTCCGCTGGTTCTGCTGCAGCCACCGCTTTTTATGGACCCCCGCCAGCCGGAACTACTTTCCTGTGTCACCAACATGCGGTGACACAGGATATAGTGCGTGGCGTTTAAGGTAATGCATGCAGTTAAATATACAGAAGCTGCCTGGAGACCTCCGTGTTAAAGTCTGAAACAAAATCTTACAGACGAGGAAGTGGAGGAATGTGGGGAAGGATACAGCGCAGGTACAAGTGGTGTTCGCACTTTCACAGATCTATCCGACCATGAGCCGCCTTAAATATATGCGCACCTGATACTGACAGGTTCATACTGAGTTACAAGACTAAAAAATCTGACCTCGAATTTATAAAAAACGTCTGCTATTTTCTCACTTAATGATTGATCCTTCTTAATTATACAATTTACACATTAGCTGTTTCGAAGATGTGTTTCTTTACTTAAAATATAAAAAAAGTTGTTTACCATTTCTTTTGTGTTTTTATGCATGTGGTCTGTACTTTTATTCTTTTTTATCACTGTAAATCCCATCAAATGACCTCAGTGAATAACAATTCACATTAGAGTCGAATCTGTTCCTTCCCATTACACAATTTACACATGACCAGCGTTATAATTTGTGTTTCTAATTTCATGTCGTACATTAAATTACAATAAGTGCATTCAGCCATTAGGGTACAAACCAAACTACAAAGTACTGTAGGTAAGTGCCATATAAGTGCTACTAAATCACTACTTTTTATTTATTCTTATTTTTATTTAATTTAGTTTGCGGCGGAAGATGTGCAGACTTTCTGCTGTCCTGATGTCATTGTGGAGCTCGTTCCCCCATTTAGGAGCCAGGACAGCAAACTGTAGTGATTCTGAGTGTTTCGCTCCCAGTGAGGGAGCTGCAAGCCGATTGGCTGATGCAGAGCGGAGTGGACGGACTGGGGTGTTTGACCATGTCCTGGATGTAGACTGGACCCGATCCGTTCGCAGCACAGTACGCAGGTACTACTGATGTTTTGAAACGGATGCGGGAAGCCACTGCTAACCAGTGAAGAGAGCGGCGGAGCGGAGTAGTGTGATTAGAGTAGCAATTACCATTTCTAATGTTTTTTTTTACTTTTGTGCTTTTTAATTTCTGTAAATCCCATTGAATGAAATCTGTGATAATACGAATAAACAAATACAAGTTGCTGTGCCTTAACCTTATGCTATACACAGGAAAATAACTAAAAAGAAGAAGGTCTGATGTGCTAGCAAGGCTATCTATGCTTCCACAATGCAAGAAAAGGAGGATCTTAACTTTTTCTGCTCTTATACCCTAAAAAATTATGAATAGATTTTGTTAATATATATATAAACACACTTGTGAAGACAGAATATACTGTACTGTACATACTGTACTGTACATACTGTACTGTTTTCACAAGGCCAGAATCATAACAAATGGATGCAAGGGACTTAGAAACGATTACTGAGTCAGCCAACATGATATCATTGGACAGATTGTTCCACATATATACTATATATAGTGTGTATATATGTGTGTGTGTGGCCATGTGTGCATGCATGTATGTACAGTATGTGGGCCAAGCAACATATGGCATAAGTATCACATGTTAATTTTTGCTGTGTTGACAGTGTTAAAATACACCTGATATACATTTATATACATATACAAAATACATTTGCTTCGCTTGGCGTTTAAGCTGCACACAACTACACGACAAACTTTTCATGATGTTCATCCTTACAAATTATTATATATATATAATATAATATTTTCTAATGTGGATAGTGTGATTAAATTGTCTTATGTTTGTATTTTTTTAAACAATCAACTGTCCTTTCATTTTTTTTTCTTATCTCAATGACACCACCTGTTGAAGGTAAATGAAGGATTAAAAAACATTTATTTCAGTGGACAACCTGATTTTTTTCCTGATGTGAAAATCGTATGTTCAGTTTTCTTGCTGACCTGACTGATAAAAAAAGTTATAATAATAAACAGAAGGTGTTTAAAATGAGAAGGGGTCAATACAACAACACAAAACTGCACATTCTAATACAATATAAACCAATAATCCTGCAGCAGACACAACCTCTGTGAAGCCTTTAGTGTTCTGCTGTTTCTGAAACGTGCTCACTCATCCCAGCAGAAGCTTTATTTGCTTTCTATTTGATCAGTTCAGATAAATATTTGACCATGTGCAGCATACAGTATAAAATACATGGATATTGTGCCCACCCACTATAATTACACCCGGTCACGTAACCAACACCTGCTCTCGTCTAAGTGGATTACGTTGAGAAAAGGACTCGTTGAGAGACGACTTGCACAGATGTATGCAGTCCTGCAAGTGTCTAATCTGAGCAGACTGCAGAGCAGCAGGCGACTGCTAACAAGGGTAACTGCCGATTAAGGTCAGATCACAGCACCGCAGACGGACAGGACGACCAATACACACCAAACATCACCTGAATCACCGTTCATCAGAATCTGCCACCAGTCATTTGTGTTCACACCACAGGTTTACAACAGGTTCATGAACCTGACTTCTCTAGAGGCTGCAGGACAGTGTTTGGATTTCTTTTTCTTTACAAAGTATTGTTCTTTACATGCATTGCAATGGGCGCCATTCAAATCAAACAGGACTGAGAGACTGTAAGTTTGCAGTAAAAGCCCTGGAGCTGCAGGTCCTCATCCTCTCTGCCTCTCAGGACCAGGCTCACCTGATTGGTCCGTCGGTATCTGTGGCCAATCACGGGATGCTGAAGTCTGAACATGTGGGACTTCCTGCTGTTCAAAACCACAGGGGGAGAGGAGAGCCGGCCGAGCTGACAAACAGAGATACTCGTTTGTTTTGGTGGTTTTGGGGTCAAATATATATCTTTTTTACAGGATTTAAAGGTTTCTCAAGTGGAATATTTGGAGATATTCCCATTGAAGAGAGGTAATAACTTTATGTTATGCGTATTCCATCACCAATATGTTCTTGTCTCTATGGCAGAAGTAGATGAACTGATTAACTCACGTATGTTCTGCCAGTTTTTCTGTTTAGTACAGTGGAACGAACCAACTGTTGATTTTTGGTGAAGAAGTGTCACAGAACTGAATGCATGGTGAGTGTAGTTTTAAATCTCCAGTTCCTCTCTTCAAGTGTCTGAAATATTCAATGAACTAATCAGTTGGTGAAAAAAAAATCAATGTTTGGCAATTTTGAGAATAAATCAGTGGTTGAAGTTATTTTTTAAACAAAAATGCAGCTTCTGTTCTGGTTCCAGTTATACATATTTGCAGCTTTTGAATTGAATATCTTTAGTTTGACGAGAGCGAATAGATAGAAACTGACACTGGGTCATTTTATTAATAAAACCATTAGCCTCTTGGTGTAACCAGAAATATAATTTGCAAATAAATTGATGGAAATCATCAAAAACATTATCATTCAATGTATCAAACACTTATATTACATGTTTTGTTACACTGAGCAGTATAGTGACGTTGGGTTGACTGAGGGAACTGATTGTTTGCGTAAATAAGGAGATCTTTTGATCGACAGCTTTTCGCATTAACCCGACAGAAGACTATGTGCAAGCAGCGGACAGAGAGCCAAACTGATGAGGACAGTGACACAGGGGAGATCCTGTGTGGAATACAGGTAAACATCACTTTCAGTCACCTCCTGGTAGCTCTATGGATATTACTCCAGCATATGATTTTTAAAAAAAAGCTTTAATTATTGTGTTTCTGGAAGTTGGTGATGGTAGTAACAGCCGTCTTCTCAGCTATTGTTAAGAACTCTGAGTGGTTTAATCCGTCAGTGCCCTGCGGAGCGGAGCTGCTTGCAACATAAGGTGAGTGTGTTGGTGTTTGTCTTGGCAGGAGAGCTGTACCACAGACCTGTCTCACCACCCCCAGCTGGAGACGGACATCGAGACCGTCAGAACTCTGTATTCTGACTCTGGCGTCTCTGTCAGGTGAACGTCTGAACATCCTCTCTCATCCATGGCCTGAAAATGAAGGGAAACCTCTTCTAGATCATCTAATGTTCTCCTCATTCTTCTTCTGTTAGGGTGTATCAACCAGTCGATGCTGTGGACGTTGATTTAAACATTAACGCCAACTTTCTGGATGTGAGTTCATTTCACTGTCCTGTTCTAACTGTTACAGTCAAAAGTTCTGGCAGCATGTCATAATTAGAATGATACAGACCCCTGCACCGAATTGCATGCACTATTTATCAGTATTAGTTTCATGAATTATTCACTGATAAAATAAAATATAAAAATGAATCTCCCTATCTCTCAATAACACAGAAAGTGATATAAAAGATATTGGATCCACATTTTTGACAAAATAGAAGGGTTCTTTCTTGGCCGTGTTTCATCCGTCAAAGCAACAAACAAAACTTGAATGGCACTCAGTAGAGCACATCCCTCAGCCAAACACCAACAGTCCTATTTAATCAAGCTGCACCAAATTGAAGAAAAAAATCATCAATACCCATGAATCAGTCCCTGAGAAATTGGTGAAAATCTGAAAATTGTTATTTCACAATATTACAGAAAGTGATACAGAGAATAGATTGATCTCTTTAACCAGATCTGTGCCAAAAGTTATTTGTTTTGTCTGGGCTCACGTCCCATCTTTCCAGGGAGATTCCAAGAAATCTGTTCTGTAGTTTTAACATTCCCGCACATCCTTTTTCACAACTTTTACAAATTTAACTTCACATACCACCTATGCATCTTCAGAAAATTTAACACACACTCAAAAATATATTTGTAACACAATTATATAATGATAATATTAGCTTGGTTATCATCCCAGAACCTTTTCTGATTCGTTTTTGGGATCATTGTTCTGTTTAAACACCCGTTTTTATCCAAGATTTAATTTCTTGGCTCCCTCTGTCTGCTTTCAGCTCCACAGTCAAGTTTCCTGTCATGGCATCATGGGCCTGTTCATGCTCTTTGTGTGTGTCCACAGGAGGAGGTGGCCAACGCCTGGAGGATTGACCCATCGGAGCCCATTGTTATCCGTCTGCACTTCTCTCTGTCTCAGTACCTGGATGGACCCGGTGAGCGTCTGCAACACTGCTGCAAAAATAACTGTGCAGTAAATACAGTGATTAAATGATGTTTCCCACTGCAGCACCCTCAGTTGAAGTCTTCCAGGCGTCCAACATGGATCACTTCAGGCTCGGGAACCAACTGCAGAAGTGAGTGTCCTTTATTACTCTAATGGCAGTGATGGGACAACTCAGTCGAAGTCAAAGTCAGCTTTAGTCTCAATTCTTCCATATGTACAGGACTGATCCCAGGTGTGAACATATAAGTATACGCAACATATAAGTACGCAAGAACAGAACAAATAAGTACACAAAACAAAGTACACAGTATGACATAGTATGAAGATATAAGGCACACAGTGGATAGGATGAGAGTAGTATAAACCGGAATTGTGCAAAAATGGATAAGATAAAGTGTTGTAAGATTTCATCCCTTATTATTTGGATATAATTCAATGCTTGACTGATGTGTTCTCTTCCCAAGTATTCTCGCAGTTTTCATATCTCGGGTGTGGGACCACCTGACCAACGAGAAGATTGTGATCCAGCAGAGGCGCAGACACAGCTGGTTCAGACCGAGTGGAACCATCAAGAAACTCCAAGCTCGACTCGGCAAATGGTTACCACTGTCAAAGTAAGAGGTGACTTCAAGGATCCAGCTGTTTCACGCCTGACTGGATCTGCTGGTGGATAAGTGTTTACCTCTCTGTTCCATCCTCACTGTGAACAGGTCAAATGAGCTCCAGCCTCCATCTATGAAAGGAAGACTTTTTTTACCAGGCATGAAACTGAGCCGATTTACAAATCACACGACCTACTACACCATCAAGAATCCCAGAGGAGAGCTCTTCACCTACACACCCAGTGGGAAGGTGAGGACTCCCTCCAGATGGCTGTTACTGCTGTGCGTGCAACAGTCTTACTGGGTTTTTTAAAATGTATTTATCCACTGAAAGTGTTTGTGTCTTCTTCCACAGAGGGTGTTGGTATCAGCAGTGAAATCATCAGCACAGCTCAACACCAAACATCTGATGGAGCTGCTCTTCTCCTCCCAGGCCATCGGACATTGCAAGACCACCCCGACTCTGCAGCATGGCTTCTTAGTGCAGGTAAAGCCTTATCCCTATACGGTCCACCATACATTTTATCATTGTAAACATTATACAGTTTAACATGTGTATGTTTCTCTCACCTTATGTTTGCGCATGAGGAGGATGAATATATAAATGTAGGCCAACAAACACCTGTATTCACTAATATACATATGTCGATTGTGAGGAATAATAAAAGCAATAGCTTTCATGTGGTAAAATTGTGAAAAAGTGAATTGTAAATGAATAATTGCTGAATAACAATTGCTTTTTTTAAAAACCTATAATGTTTGTTGTGAGCTTTGACACCAGCCTGTCCAGCCATGAAAATTGCAGCACCTCTTTCATTGAGATGTTCTTCCACGAGGAGGTTTTCACCTCTGTCTGTTTGTTTATTGGTTAGTTCCCATGTTTGTTCGAAAGCAAGATTTCACAAAAACTACCAGACGGATTTCCACAAAACTTGGTGGAAGGATGCAGTATTTTTTTTAACTTTCTGTAACATTTCTTTAAATGGTGAAGCTGATTCTATGATGCTTCTGATGTGTGGAGTCTGTTCCCTGGGCCCACACTTGAACAGTTTCATTTCTGGGTGTGTGTTTTTAAGGCAATATGATTTACTTGTACACAGATAATGAGGTACGCTGAGCAGAGAATGCCGACACTGAATGAATTCTGTGTGGTGTGTGATGAGCGACATGTGTTTCAGAACGGCCCCATGTTAAAGGTACACTGCTGCAAAGAAATTAACAGTCAATTGATGAAATAATAATATGGCAGAACTTTCAAATCCAGGTGAGCCTTTGTCACTATCCTGTTTTGTGTGTTTGCAGCCTGCAGTTTGCACCAGGGAGCTGTGTGTGTTTTCCTTCTACGCACTGGGGGTCATGTCTGGAGCTACGGAGGAGGTTGCTACCGGTGCAGAGGTTGGTAACAAACACACGCACACTTTAAACACAAAGCATGAGGGATCACAATAAGAGTTATGTGTGAAAAAGAATCCCTGTTCCTGCAGGTGATTGACCTGCTGGTCGCTGTGTGCAGAGCTGCTCTTCAGTCTTCACGCAAGAGCATCATATTTGAGCCGTACCCTTCTGTCGTTGATCCATACAACCCTAAAGCCCTGGCCTTTACTCCTAAGGTATAAACAATGTCACTATGAAAATTATTATTTAATTTGGGTCAGGTTTTAAGTTCTAAAAGATTCTTGTCATTTGTTGTGGCAGAGAAAGAGCTACGACCGGCTGCAAAAAGCCCTGGACAGTGTCTTATTAGTCAGGAGGATGGCACAGGTGACTGATCTGAAAATCAATCCTACACCAGTAACACCAGTGACACCATAAACACTTGTCTTCATGATGTTAATTTCATTTCCAGGGTCCACATTCTGAAATTAGGAAGCAGATGGACAAGTTAGATCCTCTCGCTTATCCCCTGCTACAATGGTGAGTGTTACTAACTGCACTAGTGTTTCACTCCTGTAGTTGTTCTATTTAACTTGTGATAATGTCAATGTTTCTCAGATTCATATTCAAATGTACGTTTGTGTGTTTGACGACAGGATTTTGTCGAGCAACAGGTCCCACATTGTCAAGCTTCCACTGCACAAGGTACGACAGAGCCGTCCACTGTAAGAACATGACGTCTTCACACAGTAGCTACACGTTTAAAAGCCAAGGTTAATATTTTACCTGCAAAATGTTTAAATCATATTCTGTGCTTCATACGCTGGATAATATTTTTTTTAATCCCTTGCTGCATAATATAGCAACTGAAATTCATGCACACGCCCCATCAGTTCCTGTTGATCAGCAACCCTCCGTCCAAAGAGGCTCGATTCCAAACCGCCAGAAAGCTTTATGGCAGCACCTTCGCTTTCCAGTGAGTAAAATAAAAGCTGTAGCACTGCAAAAAAATTATAATAATATCAATTGTATATGCTGCTTCATTTGCTCAGCCCTGATCGTTTCATCTTCCAGTGGTTCCCACATTGAAAACTGGCACTCTATTCTAAGAAATGGGCTGGTTAATGCCTCATACACCAAACTACAGGTAGAGTATGTAAACACCAAGGTCTATGCATTTCACAGTGGAGATTTCAACCCACAAGAGTATTATATATTCATTTGGACCTTTAAAAGTAATTTTCTTTTTCTATTTAAGCTTCATGGAGCTGCATATGGGAAAGGCATCTATTTGAGTCCTATCTCAAGCATATCTTTTGGATATTCAGGTAAGAATACACACTTGATATTATTCTTATTATTATTATTAATAATAATAATATTAAATAGGATAAGTTTCTATAAATATAAAGCCCATTTCAATCACTTGTAGTATGGTTTGTATATAAAACTAATATAATATCTACACATAATATATAATCATTCTGTACATTATTGCTTTTCAGTTTTTGAAAAATATTCTTTGTCTTTGTTCAGAGATAGGGAAAGGTCGACACCAAATAACTGCCAGAGAAGATCTCCTAAAGAAATATAATCGAATGAACAAAGTCAAACAGGTACAGTCGATTATCGCTCACATTTGTTCAGGCTGAGCTCATATGCTCCTCGTACAACAACATCTTCTTTTGTTGGAATCTAATCCTGATTCTAATCCTGTCTAAACAAAGATCATTTCTAATCTTTGTTTTAAGGAAGAGCCAGGGCAAGCAAGGTTTCTGCAGAGCAGCAACCTGAACTGCATTGCACTCTGTGAAGGTAAATATGGAAAATGTAGTGTAGCTTTGATTTGTTAATATTAGTGTGTGACATTGTGTAATGTCTCCAACAGTCATCACTTCAAAAGACCTTCAAAAGCATGGGAACATTTGGGTGTGTCCGAAATCTGACAACGTGTGCACACGCTTCCTCTTTGTGTGAGTGAAATATAAAGCAGCAGACAAGAAACCCTCCCACTAGCTACAGACTATCTATATTCCATGTTTCTCTTTTCTTTCTCAGGTATGAAAATGGTCAGGTGGGAGATGTCCACATCAACACTCAGGAAGCCGAGATCCACAGGGAAATTTTACAAGTAATTGCGTCAAAGCCGTGCTAAGAAAACTAACATGCACATGTGCTGTATGGCAACATTTCTTTATGCCGTAGATATCATATAAAAACATGGACCCAGATTAAATCTTAACATTTACAGATTAGTTTTGACGGATGTGACAAGTGAATAATACTGTTTCTAACTCAAAGGATACTCCACAAATCTGAATAAGGGATCTCTTCTATATTTGATCATGTATGATTATATTAGATGGAAGAGATGAAGTGTTGAGTTGTTGAGTTGTTGAATCGAGCACCTGTAAAACCTTTATTAGCCTTGTATCTGATATCATTTAAACGTATCTACTGCCAGTCTTATAGAAACATTTTTATTTGAACACATTTTTTTAAATAAACTTCTACAATATTTGTTTGCAACAGATCAAATGTTTTCATCTTTCTTGTATATGCAGTTTGACCTAAAACGCAAAGGCCCATTTTACTTGTTATATGTGTAATACATAAGTTGCACCACAAGATGGAGGTGGAACCGCTAACAAGTCTCTATATGGGATCATCATTATCACCACAGAGCTGATAACTGTGCTGTCATGATTCAAACTGTGGAGACTGCTGCAGTTGGATAACACTGTGACCACATTCACATCGTGGGTGTTGAGCCTGTGTCTGATTCTTATTTCAGATCAAATCAAATTAGACGCCCCACACAAAAATATAGTCATGTACTTTACACTGAAAACCCTCATATGATGGAACGAGGGATTTCAATCAAAAACAAAAATGTTTTGTCTTGATGATTATACTATAATTCACTGTTGGACATTTAATTGACACTTATGCGCAGTGGATTATTCTCCTGGGTGCCAGCTGCCATTTGCCCTGGGTGATATAGACAGTGCTAAGAATGCCATTGTTCGAGTCAGTGAATAACAAGAAGTGCACACCATCCTTTGAGGCAGAAATGCCCCATTATAACAGTGTACTGGTTCCATATGAGCCCCCCAGCTGCTTCCCCACCAATGAAAACACATCTGTTTGCAAAGAGATCTTCTCTTACAAGTGCTGCCTTTTTGATAATTTTTAGGGCTGGGCAACGATTAAAAGTTTTAATCGCGATTAATCGCATGATTTCCCTGATTAATCACGATTAATCGCATTTGTATACGCAAAATCCAGTAATGAATTAAAAAGTAGTGTATAGCGCAATTTTATTTTCAATGTTCTGCCATATGAACGAAAGTGCCATAACATTTGTTGTGCAAACACTTTTAACATCAGCATTTAATACAGTAGTAGTTAAATGAAATATTCAGTGTAAATCTCAATTTAACAATGTTATCAAAGCAAATACAAAATTAAAGGTCAATGCCACTGCCAGGGCATTAATGTTATCCTCTTCGTTATGAAAAATGTATACTCCTCCCTGCGTCTAACGTAGTCTGCTGAAGCCTCGCTCCGCTCGCTGTTTCGTTGAGTGATTTGCTGATATCAACTGTGTGTTTTGCATTTAGGTGATATTTTAGACTGGAAGTACTCCGGTGATAAGAAAATTCACCTTGGCAGTGGCTACAAATAACTTTGGTTCTGTCGACTCCGCCATCTGGAAGAACTTTAAAATGAAAATGGCCATGTAAAAGCTCCGTACCCTTATCCATGGTTGTTTATCCGCCAATTATTTTCTTTTTTCCTGTTCCGCAGCAGTCAGCAACAGACTTTCACAAAATAAAAGCCTGACTTTCACAATAAAACAATAAATAATCAAACCTGAGTTAATGCGAGATAAAATAATTAATCGAGTTAACTCATCACTTGAGTTAACTCGATTAAAACGAGTTAACTTGCCCAGCCCTAATAATTTTCATTTACAAGTTTGGCTTAAAGGGATAGTTCAACCAAAAAATTAAAGTTAACTCATTATCTAAAATGCTTGCTGCGTAATTTTGACTCATTTCAGAGACAATCACACATCGGATTTTCATTTTTGGGTGAACTATCCCTTTAAACAGCCGCTCTGAGGTGTGATTGTCTCCGAAATGCCATGGACTCAAAATTATGTAGCGAGCATTTTCTGGGTCAGCCCAGCTGGCGATGGACTGAAGGGAGCTGAGCTGTGAAGTTGCTGGAACAGCCCAAAGGAAGACATTTCTCAAAGACCATATGGCTCTGTGATGATAGTGCAGAGGGGAAGTTGTCTCGAAAAACATAATATTTCTGTATAATGGCACAGCTACTTATTTATATCTTTACCCCAAAAGAGATTTTTTTCAAGAGGTTGATGAAATATCTACAAAAATGCACATTAAGAAAATCAACAAAACATGACAATCACGACCAAATCGTTTGAAACAAGGAATTATTTCAACTACATGCCTTGTTAAATCTCATTAACTCATGTTTATTCATCTGTATGATTCAAGCAACCATACAGACAAATACAATCTCTGAGCCCTCGAGGGTTTAACAAAAGCTCCCCCCCCCTCCAAAAACCAACAGCCCAGAATGTGACAGACATTGTTAAATGTTGCATGTGCCTTTAAGAGCACTATGTCCCACTCTACATGTCTCGCTCCGAGCCTCATATGTGTTTGTTGGCATCAGCTGTCCTCAGAGCTGAATAGAGCAAGGACATCTTTTCCTTCACGTCAATGGGATTAGAGGAAGAAATGCTCTGTTCATTCTGCTGCCTGTCATCTACGTACTGTGGAGACAAAATGGAAACGCAGTGTAGACAGAAGACAGAAGATCAAGACGTGTCACAAGTTTGAATTTCAAAGCTGCTCAGTTTTTTAGTTTCTTGCACAAATGAACAAGAGGCCAACCTTCAGACTACGAGGTATGTATGGCTATAACCAAGGCTGCAGGCTCAGATACATCATCCTCTGACATCATCCTCTCCTCAGCATCCTCTTTTGAGGCTTTCTACTGAACCCACTGGTCAGATGAAGAGTTCAAATGCTGCATGCAGCACTGCAATGGAGCCACAGGCTGCATCCCTCAACCCCTGTGTCCCGTCCTCCTCTGTGTCTTCAAAACTTGGCCAAAGCAACTTGAGGAGAATCAGCCGCACAGAGGACAGCAGTGTTTATCCCATCCCCGGCCTGGCAGATGACATTCTGCACATGAGAGTGAAGGAGGGAAGTAAGATCCGGAATTTACTGCGGTTTGTGACAGCTCGCATGCACAGGGAGGGGAGAGACAGCAACGGGACATCTCTGAGGCAGGTGGTCTTCACTGGCTCAGGAAGGGGAGTCACCAAGACTATCACCTGCGTGGAGATCCTGAAACGTAAAGTGGGAGGGCTGCACCAGGTGTCCAAACTCTACTACAAGACAGTGAATGAGGTCTGGGAGGATCCACAGCAGGGAGCTGCAGGGACAAGCACGCAGAGGACGGTCCCTGCCATCTGTATCCTGCTCTCTAAAGACCCTCTGGATCCCCAAGAGCCTGGATACCAGCCTCCACAGTCCCTGGGTGTTCCTGCAGAGGACACAGAGAGACGCAGGGCTCTGCTCAGGCCAGCTCACAGTCCGTCCTCAGAGGACAGAGCCAAGAGACTGTGTCAGGACGACTGGAGCATGTGGTCCCCCTGAACAAACCAGGACTCACCGCAGATGGAAAATTTGGATTTGTTAGACTTGTTTATTTTATCATGACTGTCAGCAACATCAAATTTGATAAAGAACATGAAATAACTCTGAATTCAAACGTGTATGATTTAATGTGTATGTACAAACAATTAATAAATAAGCATCATATTTAATGTTTGTATGGAGGTTCATTATATTAGATTTTTATAATCATGGGGACAATTGGATGAACAATTCATTGTTTAGGACAAAGATATTTTTTCTACATGTGAGATAAATGTGTTGGAACAAAGATGTTGCATTCTGCATAGAAGTGATTTTGTTATTAGGAGATGAAAATAAGGTTTCTATCAGGAACCATACCAATATGATAATATCTTATTGAGTGCTGATACATTACTTTGAACATTTGGACTTTTTTTACTTTTTTTCTTTTCTTCATTCACTGTCTTTATTTTTTGTATATAATAGTATTTGAGTTCCAGTGGATCAAAACTAGCCTACCACTACAACTTGAAAATGATAATGTTTATGTAGGTTAATTATATTACAATTAGAGTGTATAGTTATAAGGACAATTGGAAAATAATTGGAAAACATTTGAAATGTAACTGAAGATAACAAGAAGCTCTGAGTTTAAACTTGTGTGTGTGATTTCAGGTTAGGTTACATCTACCTCCAACAGCAAAAATGAAAGTACTATCAATTCATAATCCACAGTATTGCATCAGAATGCAGCTTTACTGAGAATTTTAAAACACTATGATACTCGATGATAAGTGTTTTGTACATGGTGCATGTTTACATTTAAAACAGTTTGCGACACCAACTTTGTAATTATTATTAGCAGCAATGAGTATACGATCATATTCTGATGAAAATATAAACATCTTTATCATGTTTTCTACTTTTAAGTGAATTCATGAACATAATAATGGATGATAAGACAAGAATGTTTTGGTTTAATCTTGACTGATGGATTTGTCATCAGTGAAATAAATAAACTAGTTGTGGAAATGCATCCCAGCTTAAGTTCTGTGTATGTAAGTATAGATGGATCTTTTATTGGAGCAAATAGCTTTCAGAACAAATTAAGTTTAAACAAATCTATGGTTTTACTGCACCTGCACCTAAATCTGTCAGTGGTCAGTTGATTTTGGATCCAGGTCACTTGGTCCTCCGTCACTGACACGCAGCACAGTGGGAAATTAGTATTCAACACCACAAGACCGATAACTGACATAGTGTAGTTTATATTCTTCAAACCTTTATAAAAAAACTGATATTGCTTCAGCAACTACTGTGTTTAATCGGGTCAAAGGTGAGGAAAGTTGTTTTTTATGTTTTGTTTTCTAGCAGATAAGTTGTGCTTGGAGTTTTAACGCCCCCCCCCCAAAGCACAAATAGGTGACCCGCTGGGTCACCTATTTCAACAAGCCCGACCTCGATGCATGGGAGCTGAGAAAAGGTAGGTTAATGCAACAATAGTGACTCTGAACCAAGTTAATGCAACAATAGTGACCCTGAACCACTAAAGATGCAAGCGCTGCAAATTATTATAAATCAATAAGGATTTCATAGTCATTGCAAAAAAAGAAGAATGTGTTCCAAGCTAAGTTATTAGAATAAAACGGTACTTATTGTGAGTCAAACTGTTGTATTAAACAGGTTGTAATTGATTACTGACATTTCCTAAGTTTGAGTACAGATACCAAATTGCTTGTTTTGGTATCTGTACTCAAACTTAAATGTTATCAAACATTCACTTCTAGTAGGCCAGGAAACTAAAACACTACATTTTATAATCTTCATATAGCAGAAATAATAAGGTACAAATCTGGCATGTGAAGGGTCGACAGAATCAAACATCTCTTCTAAGACACTTGGGATGTAGTTTCACTGATTGGTCAACAGTGGCACACAAATTTATCTTACAGGTCTTCTCCCATGATATTACAGCTATTGGTAGTTTAAGGAAGTGACAAAGTGTAGTTTATATTCTTCAAACCTTTATAAAAAATCTGATATTGTTTCAGCAACTACTGTATTTAATCGGGTCAAAGGTGAGGAAAGTTGCTTTTTTATGTTGTGTTTTCCAGCAGATAAGTTGTGCTTGGAGTTTTAACGGCCCCCCCAAAGCACAATGCTGTATACTGAAATATATAAAGTACATACTATTAACTGACTGAACTTTTCTGTGAGATGAACATATGACACATTATCCATAGGGGACACCTCATATTTAGCTGTTGAATTGACTACGTGTTTCGTTTGGCGATTGCAGTTTGTGGCTGTTGAGATACATATCATTATATGAATCAGTGTTGAGAGTGGGAATTATTAGAAATACATCCCTTTATAATGTAATACAGTTCAAAAAAAGAAAAAGACAAACTTTGCCAATCATGTTGAAAACTTCTGTACAAATGTACCTGAGAGAACTGGGTCTGTTTTAACTGAGAGGAAGAGGCTGCAGCGCTCGGAGTTGGCATCCGAGGCAGAGCTACGTGGCCAGAAAGCAATAGCTCCCCCCAGTGGAGGTTGGCTGCAGGTGTTGTATTGCAACATCCACCATCAGGTTGCTCAAACATATAGGTATCCGTGGACGAGCCCTGCACCAGACCATACATGGAGCGCCGCCTGCGAGCTAGATCCGGCAGTCAACTCGCGGGGCGCTGCTCCAATCATGTGACATACATCATGTGACATACCTCACTTTCCACAACCAGTTGCTTCAGCCCCCCCACCCCCCCAGCATCCACCTGTAGGCTCCGACGGAGGGGGGGTTACAAGTATATGCTCGTCACTCCCATCATTCCTGTGTAATCAAATGGGGGAGTGACTTAATTGGAGTCTAGACGCCAAACACTAAACCTGTTCTACTGCTGCAATAAACGTTCGGACGCGAGTTGTCGAACTGAACCGAAACTCCAGGGTGAGCGCTGCAGTGGCTCTGGTTCAGAGGGAAAGACTCCAACTGGGACCCCGGATGTCAGGGGCCCACACCCAGGTCTGATCAGCCCCTGGTGGGACTGCCTCATCAGAGGGTGTCATGTGATTTAAAGGAAGAAACACACTTAGATAAACCACTGATGATTCGTCTTAAACCTCTGCTGGTAATCCCTGATATCTGCTGGTGGTTGGCAACTTCACATCAAACATACAAGGGATATTCACCAGATATTCAGAAATCAGTTAACCGTATTAATATTAAATCAATTCATGAATAAAGTATTACGTTTTATTGCCTATAACCTCTGAACAATGTCAAATTAGGAAGCCGGGGGTCAAAAGCACAGGAGAAAATATCAATGGGGCTGTGTTCGCGCATGCGCAGCAGCGGAGCGCGTACGTGCCGGGCTATGCTAGCTGGTGTTAGCTTCGTCCTGCCAACCGTCACTGGTTTGTTTAGCTGGCAGAACCGCAGCATGTTCAGAGCCGCCGTCCGCCTCTCTGTCTCCGGGGCCCGGAGTCTGGCCCGCCCGGGGCCCGGAAGCCAAGGTACCGTCTCCGCCTGTTCACCACCCACTCGTGTTGTTTCGTTATTCCACAGCCTGCTCGATGTTTCTAGGAAGCTCTAGCGGAAATTCAAACGTGGCTAGCATGCTAGTGCTAACTCAGCCGGTGTAACGGTCAGTTAAAACTACACACCTCACCGTCAGTGTGTTAATGTTTGTGTCACTTCAGTGGTGTTGTGGTGTCAAGACACCGTACACACAGTTTGACTTTTGGCTGATCTGAAATCCGCCCGGGCTGGAGCTCGACCGGCTCCATGTCCTTGCAATGACCCGTTTAGAGAGCTCACACTCGGGCCCTGTAGTTGTGGTTCCGATGCTAGCTGCTAACTAACATGCTAGCTAGGTTAGTAAGGTTAAGTTACTGTAGCCCCGTTCAGCCGACTAGTTAGTCTCTGAGATATTATCATGGATATCAACCTGTGCTTTGCTGTAGATACTAACAAACAGGAAACGTATTAATATTATCATTATAGTTTTGACTGCAGTGATGCTACTAAAGCTTTAGGAAATGAAGAAGTTGAATGAGGCATATATATACACGTATTGGATATTTACAATCAATGATGACTTAGTAATCAATTCCCACATTCATTTGAACATATGATCAGAACCATAGCTCAGACAGTGTTTCTTCAGTGTGTTATCAGCCTGGCATGTCCGGTCATATCAGGACAGCCACATTAGCTTCCACACAGCATTTGTCCTTTCCCTCCTCCCTCACTGTAGATACCCTTCAAGGCACAGATTGCCCTCCTGCACCACCTGAAACCAGAGGCCGCAGCTTTCTTTTAGTGCTGTCATTAACTGTAACTTTTATTGTTTCATTCTGCAGCGCCCTTGGCATCGAGGTGCTACTCTCATGGGAAGCAGGAGACAGATGAGGAGTTTGATGCCCGCTGGGTCACCTACTTCAACAAGCCGGACATCGATGCATGGGAGCTGAGGAAAGGTACGTTAATGCAACAATAGTGACCCTGAACCAAGTTAATGCAACAATAGTGACCCTGAACCACTAAAGATGCAAGACCTGAAAATGATTATAAATCAAAAATGATTTCATCGCATCATTGCAAAAAAGAAGAATGTGGTCCAAGCTGAGTTATTAGAATAAAATGGTACTTATTGTGAGTCAAACTGTTGTATCAAACAGGTGATAAGTGATTACTGACATTTCCTAAGTTTGAGTACAGATACCAAGTTGGTTGTTTTGGTATCTGTACTCAAACTTAAATGTTATGAAACATTCACATCTTGTAGGTCAGGAAACTAAAACACTCAATTTTATAATCTTCATATAGCAGAAATAATAAGGTACAAATCTGGCATGTGAAGGGTCGACAGATACAAACATCTCTTCTAAGACACTTGGGATGTACTATCACTGATTGGTCAACAGGGGCACACAAAATGATCTCATAGGTCTTCTCCCATGATATTACAGCTAGTGGTAGTTGTTAGGATGACACCTAATTATCTGATTTGAATAATGTACAGTTACACAAAAATAAATGTCCATATGTCAGACCTTCATAAAAGTGTTCCAATATGTAAATGTGACTCCTACCTCGTTCTCCAATTCAATCGTGTGATTTTCCCCCCTCAGGTATGAACACATT
The DNA here is from genome assembly GCF_963576545.1 of Limanda limanda. Classification (NCBI taxonomy): domain Eukaryota; kingdom Metazoa; phylum Chordata; class Actinopteri; order Pleuronectiformes; family Pleuronectidae; genus Limanda; species Limanda limanda. The sequence goes on from NC_083643.1 coordinate 17,798,180, forward strand.
GATCGGTTATGACCTGGTACCTGAGCCAAAGATTCTTGAGGCAGCACTGAGAGCCTGTCGGAGGTTAGACGACATGGCCAGCGCTGTCCGAATTTTGGAGGCTGTGAAGGTAAGAGGAAAGCTTCTCAGAGCTGATAAATAATTACAGGAAACTTGCCCAGCCAACAACTTTGCAGTCATTTCAGTTAATGGTTAATATGATTTGCCATTGATTTATTTCTTCAGCACAAAGCCGGACCTCATAAAGAGATCTACCCATACCTGATCCAAGAGCTGAAGCCAACATTAGATGAGCTTGGCGTCTCCACACCTGAAGAGCTCGGCATTGACAAACTTAACTAGGTATTAAATTCTCTGAATTTCTTTCTCTCTCCCTCCATCTTCCATGTAAGGTTGCATTGAACATAATTATTTGTTTGTTTTATTTTTTTCAGATATCAGACGGTTGCGGTCCGGATGACGGAACCCTTGTACTTAAATGTTTGCCTCATATAATACATGTGATATTTAATTTGGCCTTTATTAAGTTCTTTTGCTTGTAAAATATTGATGAACCTAATAAAGGAAAATGTATCTTTATTGAGTGTCATAAGTATTTTTGAAAAATCTGAAATAGTACTAGGACATGGTGAGCTTGTTTACGTGTTGCTTTAATTGGGAGCAGGGCGTCACTTTACACTGCATGTTGTCTGAGTGTCTCAACACTTGAGGGTCCCATTTTGCCTCCAGGGAGCAGCGTTTTCACATGAATGTAAACATCATTCTACTGTATTCAGTTTAGATCAAAACTGTTTTCATTTCAGGGAGAAATTGACATGCTGATGAAATAAACTTGTTCAAATGGAAACTGGCGTTGTCATTATCAGCACAACTGGGCTATTGCAGAATCAACTTTTACATTTTTTATTTCTAAAACTATTTTCAACGAGTTAAACAGAAAGCAATTCTTACAGTTCATGTTAAATTGGGAGTATCTTAGCAGTATTGTCTTTAAATGGACTGGATGTGACTAGAGTGCTGATGACCCGTGTTACATTATTTATGGAGCTTTAAAAGGTTCTAGTGTCTTCTGTTGAGAGATGATTGCACTCCATATAACCAATTCCACATAATGAGGATTTCTATCAATCATTGATATGTACACATACCACATATGTTTTAGATATTCCTTATATATTCACTATTACTGTGTAAGTCAATTCTCTGTTTATTGTTTATTTAAAAAAAGTCACCACTCTGTCATGCTAAGAAAAAAAAAAGTTTAATTCAATATTATGTTGGAGACCCAAATACCCACAATAATGTTCTGAATAGCATTTCATTATTCCTTGTTAGGAAGTTGAAGTTTAAAGTCAAACACAGTCTAGGCTTTAAATCCTTGCAATGGCCCCTTTAAAAGCTGTGACTGATCCTTTTTTCTACCAGACTGTGAGAATGAATTGTACTTCCTCTCTAAGTGGCTCCGCCCAGGATGTTATCTTTTCACCTCAGTCTGTTGATGGAGTCCCATGAAACTTGGTGGAAGGATGCAATGTGGGTCAACAAAGAACTTCTCAACATTTCCACTGTTGGGAATATTTCATGGATCTTGAATTGATTAAAATGAAGGGTACCATTGGGCCTTTGTGGAAGTTTGCATTCTACCGAATCTAAAAATCTATCAGATCATGTCAACATATGTGGGCCTTTAATAATAGAAGGTGGAAGGAAGGATAATCACAGACTCCCAGTAAGCTCTGTTACGTTTACAGCTCAGAATAGAAGCACATATTCCTTAAGGTACCAGGATTTTGCCAGGAGGTTGGTATATTAGCCAACCAATAAATTAGAAATACCGTTATTCTCAGTCTTATTAAACTTATAATATAACTGTGACGTGGCTCCTACAAAGTGGCTGATCCATTTATATGGTGATACCTTGAGTTTCTATGGATCCTCTGGGGAATTAACTGCAGTATATTAGAACTCAGGCCGTTTAACATTTACATATAGTCTGGACACGTGCCTACTTTCATTTCTTATCATGTCAATCTTTAATTTATTCGTTAATCACACAGTTCCCGATTTTAATAATGCCTTCGCAAAAATGTAGACTCCTATTTTTTATCCGTTAAAGTTCTTGAAGGGCTACTTCGCTGAAATTTAACATTTGAAAAGTGGACTTTACAGCCAAGAGGATTTTCCGTGCACATGTGCGGGTTGTGAAAAGCAAAGAGTAGCAGCCTGTGGACATGGAGGTCAGATCTGTTTGCAGAGTGAATGAAGAGAAGCAGCTCCAGGCAAAAAAAAAAAAGAGGAGTTGTTGTATTTTTAGCAGAGGTCGTGTTACCTCAACAACACACACACACACACACACACACACACACACACACACACACACACACACACACACACACACACACACACACACACACACACACACACACACACACACACACACACACACACACACACACACGCACACACAAACACGCACACACACGCGCACACACACACCCACACACAAACAGGGTAATAAGAGCAGTGGTTTACAGCTCTTTTAGGGTGGGATTTCTTTGAGGACTGGGCGGATCAGCCCTGAAGATATGTAGGCGAAGAAAAACCCTCCTGCGCTTTTACGCACGGGGCGGGCCTTTCATTCATGCATGTTGGGGGGTGTATGGCACTCCGTCAGAGACAATCAGAGATGTTTGAGTTTCCATGCACAGTGACCAGGGAGGTGAAGCGGCGCACAGCAGTATCACCCCTCCTCCAGCCCCAGCTCCGAGCACACGGGCCTCCACGTCCACACCACAGGGGCGTTTAAATCACAGCTCAGCGCAACTATCTGCTTTTTATCTGTCGAGTTACGAGAAGGAAACTGGTCATGAGATGCGATTTGTTTGCGCCGAACGACAGAAGGAAACACTAGATCAGACCTGTTGGCGATGATGGATTACTCCAAGGCGCAAATGGTGAGTGTCTATGGCTGCTGGGGAAACGCTCCCGCTCGTGTTTGTTACAGTAACAAAGCAAATGGCGATTAATGTAGTCATCATCCAGAGCAGGGCTACTTTCACGGTGAAGTTGGCTCTGCAGTTTCTGTTTTAGGGTAATATCGCTTTTACTTGGGGCGTAATATTCGAATTTATCTGTACTTTGGATTAAGTTTATTACCATCCCCAAAAAAATCGACGAATCGATTTATATCAGGAGGCTTTTTCTTTTGTTTTCCCTTTTTAGTCTTATTTAGATTTAACTAGATTTCCCTCAAACGAGGCCTCATGGAATCTTAACGAGAAACATTTGTATCCCGATTTCTTCTCCACTAAATCAATACATGTTCTGTTGATGATTGTCTAAAGGCTTCAAGCTTTGTTTTAATTTAATACCCCATTAATGTGCTTTCTGAGGAAAACACTTCCTGTCTTTGGAAAAGTTTCACTTTGACTTAAATATATACATGTATTCAAAAGAACCAGACTAATATTACATTTTAAATACAGGTTTGGTAACAATGTAGTTCCTGCTTTGGCCTTTTTGTACTTGTTGAATGCAGTTTGCAGTATCCAGTAACTGTGGATCGTTTTCTGCAGCATATGGAAGCAAAAAACAAACAAAAAACCACTTTAACAAGCTGTGAACAACATTTGCTCAATCAAATTTCTCACATAGGGATTTGTCTTCATTTTATTGTCCATAGTCAAGCTTATCCGAGGAGGGCAGTTCAGCCGGGTTTCCTCAGTCCAGTCCTGCTGGGGTGAAGCTGGAGGCAGTGATGGAACATCTGCAGAGGCAACAAGAAGCCAAACGGGAGATGAACCTGCAAGAGAAGCATCTTCAAGCTCAGCTGCTCTTCGCTCAGCACGCCTCAGCGGCCAGAGCCTCTGTGTTGTTCAGCAAAACAGACGCACAGACCTATCAAGATGCTCAGCAAGCAGCTTTGCACAGCCACCTCAGCAGAATGCATCGAGATGAGGAAGATGAAGACACGGATGAGGAGGAGCAAGAAATGGCTGGGAATGGAGATGATGATGAGGAGGAGGAAGATGAAGAAGAGGAGGAGAATGGGCCTCCTGGGCAGGCGAAGAAGCCCAGACTCCAGCAGGTTCCTGGCTTCCCCTTCACCTCTTATTCCACATCTCAATCTGCTGCCGTGAAGCAGATGTCCGAATCTCCACCTCCAGTAGTAAAACAGGAGCGTGAGGAGAAGGAGCTGCAGTCTCCTGCAGGTCCACACGCCTTCACTTCCCCCAATGGCTTCACTGACTGGGGCTACGACGAGCCAATGAAACAAGTAAGTTTCCAAAATCAAAGAGTGTATTGTGATGTCCTTAAATAAATCACAGGTCCATCTTATCCATTGCCTCATATGAGTACACACACTATATTTCCTTTTTTAAGCAGCCACAGCATCATTCAAAGTTTCCGGTGTAAAGATGTACATATGTGACTCTGATCTTCTGTTTGTGTTTGCTCCGCCTCATGTTATTAATTGTTGCCGTCTTCCTGCTGAGTCAGGCTGACCACACTACCGGCTGTTTTCTCAGAAGTTGAGAAAGCCAGCATACCATTTTGGCAATGTGCCCAAGCTTGATAGTGTTGAGGCCAATTACCGGCCGGGCCAGAGGTCTCTGCTTCTGCCAAACTCCAACCCATGTCTCACACTTTCAAAAATGCGTTCTCGCCTCTGCCAGAGCTAATTGGTCTTGGCTCTGCTCCAATGTTAGCTGTTCAGAGAAGCTGGTTCAGGACGGACAGAGACGGAGCAGAGGATTAATGAAATGGCCTCAAGCCGTTTTTTATGGTCATGGTTTGCTTTGGGGGTTAACTGTGGTGTGAGGAATTTCTGGGTATGGTGGAGGATTTTTTCCCCCCTCGTAATATCGGCCACGTCTCCTTTAAACATGTAAAAATAACCTGCATTAAACATGAGATCCTGGAGCCAGTATTTACGAGCATGTTTTCCAGCAGATGTTTAACTACTTACAGGAAACGGAGGGTCTCCTCGTGGATTCTTTTTCTCCTTTTATGGGGGCTGATCTGATTGGTTCCCGTGTGTATGTGTGTTTCCCTTGAAAAGGCCCCACTTCAATACAATGCATTATGATTAATGAGGCCTGTGGGCAGAGGGTCGGTTGCGTGAGTGCCTCACAGCATACCAGCAGGCAACTGCCCATAACGTTTACTTACAGTAGTTTCAGTGGAGCAGAATGAGCTTCTGCTTGCTGTTACCAAGAGTTTGTTGTAAGTTGTTTGTTATTTACAGACATTTTATGCCTATGTTTGTTGTGTCTTTTCTCCCTCTATTCTCTGATTGTTGGTTTTAAACATTGTCTGGAACTACAGGTCATTTTTTATATATTTAAGAGCTGTGGTCACCGATGTTGGTCACTAGTCATTTAAAACCTCAACAAGGCCAGAAAATGCACAGCTGACGTAGCTCAGAGGATAGCTTTGTATAATTTAGCCGTTGCTTGGCAACACTAAATGGCAAGTTAATTCAGCCGCAAGTAATCAATACATTATATACAACTGCATTGGGAATGTGTTTCCTTTGCCTTCAGTGCAGCACACAGAACCATGAGGGAACACAACGATGAGATGGAAGGATTTAAGGCCTAAATTTAGTACCTCTGTGTTTAGGCCTGTTTTTCCAAATCTGCATTAACATGTCAAATGTTTCATTAACTCTAATTCACCATGCGAAGAAATAGCAGGTGATATATAAAGAATAGATTAACGAACACCTTCATATGTAGTCAGATTATCTTTTAGGAATTTCTCTCAATCCTGTTAACCATTATATAACAGTTAGATGTAAAAGTAGCCAGGGCCTGTTTATCATCACTAACCAGGGAACATTGAGCCTAACAAGCCATAGTCAAATCTACGGCCTTTTAGCAGATAAAAGAAACAAATATTTGTATTTTTAAGATTGAATTTTAAAGCTGGATTCCCTTTGTTGTTTTACCACAAACTTATCTCATGTGAAATCCATGGAAATAAGTTCACTTTATTACAAATAGTCTTACATGTCATTCTTTGCAAGTTAATGAGTGCCTGGTTTAGATTTATGTGACTTTACTTGTCTCTCTGGTTTCCGTCCTTTTTTTTATTTTCTCTTTTACACTTGCCAATCAGACATCTGTAGTTAGTCATGGTCCTGCTGTACAAGCTGGTCAGCCATTGTTCACTCCTTGTGTGCGGTCTGACTGTAAAAGCCCTTAAATGTAGCATGGGCGGGGACAAAGGGCCCAATGTCCATTGGCAGACTAAGCCCCCAGCTCAGCGAGGGGCCAGATAAATGATCTTGACTTGTTCGGGTGACTAAAGGCTCAATAATTTGATTTGGATTAAACATTTGGTCCCCCTGCTGTTGCATTGAAATTTGGTTAGGGATAAGTTTTCACTGTCGCTCTGCTGGAACAGCCACATGAGTTTAATGAAGCTCATTAAATGAGGAAGTTTCCAGTTACCGTTAATGCATCGAGCATTTTAATCGGCATTTCCAACACAGTGTGAAATCTTTTTTATTAATCTTGTCTAGTTAAACTGACACATTTTACAGATGTGCTTTTATGTGGAAACCCACATTATCTTGATAATATCACCTTAAGCCTAATAATAATAAAAAAGGCCTTTATAATGAAACAAAAGAAACCTTATCCTGACCTACATACTGAATAGTATCAGGATTCCCAGGGTTGGATGTGTGAAAGCTCTGTGAGCAATTAACTGAAAGCTCTTTGTTAATAGATCCACAGTAGGTCTCACTTGCTCATCAATAAGGGGGGAAGGGTTTTATTTCCATTTGATGGTGAAAAGACTGGCATGTTTATCTTCCCTCACATCAATAGGCCCTCTGCTGTGGGAGTCCTTTTATTACAAATCGTAAGTTGGCGCTATTACATGTGTCGACAGTTCTGCCACCTCAGACAGAGATTTGTGTGTAAAGTGGATACATATTGTTCGACCAGTTCAGTCCACTAAAAAACAGAAGAGCAGAAAATAATTTCCCAGAAAAAAGCTGTTAGCCCTCTCTATGTCTATTTACACCGAATCAAACAAAGCCAGCATGTTACTGCCCCCATGTGTGATTTTAGATAGTCAGAGGTGCGATGTGTAACACAGCAGTGTCAGCGTTTTCCCCACCATGCTACCTCACCCCTTTATTCCGCCCTGCGACTAGAGACTATACCTCTGCTGTCGCCAATAAAGGCAGATCAGCAATGTCCCCCGATTACGTGTTTGTACCTTTTATACAAAGTGAGGCAGAATTACGGTGCAACATTTCCCGCTGTGTGAAGGGAATGTTGTTAAACATGTGTCTGGTGGAACAGCAGGGCCTAAATAAGCCACACTTTTAACCCAGCTTCTGCAGTAGTCAGGGGTACATGGACGTATCTTTGAGTATTTCAAATATTTTTTAAAAATTGCTGTGAAAATATTTAGCTGTAATACTTGTTTTGTATTTGAAGGTTGATAACAAGTGAGCAGACAGGTTGAGCTGTTTGAAAAACAAAAAGAAAATATGACAGCTAAGGTTAAATGCTAAAGGTTAAAGGTAATTAACTGTTTAAATTGCTCAGCTACAAGTGGATAAATGCTAAAATATTTGCCTACTGGGTAAATATTTGAAATTGTTAGACAAAAGTAAATGATTAATAGTAATAATAGAAGTTGGGAAGTTAGATGGTTAGACATTTAGATAAAAGTATTGGGTTGTTCAAATCATTTGTTAAACCCATTTGAGTGGATATAAATAGTTACGATAGTTAGCCAAATACATTGGATAAACAATTAAAATACTTAGTAAATGATTAAGTAAGTGATAAATGGTTGAAACGTACAAGTTATGAAGCTGCATTGTAAGAAAGTTAGCAAAAGTATTGGTGGAAATAGTTTGCTAAACATATTGGATAAATAATTGTTAATGCTAAAAGTAATTGAATGTTGAAATAGAGCAAAGTTAAGAAGCTTAATGGTTTCGTTGCTGGCTAAAATTGAGTCATACATTATTTAAATGTCGCAAAAAGTTTAAACTGTTGTTTTGCCTAAGGTAAAGGTAATAGAAAAACAGTAACGAATAAAAGGTATGAATTAATAGGTAATGCAAGCTATTGGATAAATGGTCACAATGCTTCTGTAGTTTTAAATTAAATCCAGTTTAAACTTTGTCCCTCAAAACTCTGGTAGGACGGTGCAGGGTCACATCTGACAAAGGTTGGGAACCACTTTACACCGTCCTGCAGCTGTTGATTGTGTGTCAGCATGTGCTGGTTAGATTGTGTTTATACTATAAACACAAGGAGAGTTACAGCTGGACTGGAAGTTAACAGTTAATAGGTCCCTGTATATTTAACAGCTCTAAGTTTATAGTTAACAGCACCAGATGGGATCAGGCTGCTGGGCCAAACACGTAGTGAATGAGCTTTAAGAAGAAAATGTACATTTAAATAAAACAATTTAGTGAAGCCATTGTGAGGGGACAGCAAGTAAAGACAAAAACAGTCTTTTATTTTGATTAACCACAAAGCATGATATATGAAGCATTTGATCCTTTGACAAACTAAAACATGATTTGTTGTCTAGAATACACATGCTTTGTTTTGACATTAAACACGAGCAGGACCTGAACGACATGTAAGCAACGTCCTTCACATGCCCACAGAAAACAAACCAGTAATAGATATCCAAAAAGAAAACAAAGATGTCACGGGCTGCAACTTGATCCTCACTACTAGTAAAATAAATAAATTGTCTTGTCAGTTTGGAGCACCCATAGGAGGGATACTAGAAAAACACATCAACAACTTAGTGTAATTGTAATGACGGACTGTTTTCTTCCCATCATGTTTGATTTTCAGACTTGCATTATCGTGCAGCTCTTGCTTTGCAGAACAATAACTCCTCAGCATGTTTTTCCGCACAGTTGCACACACACTGCCCTCCACTCACATTTTTAACCTTTAACTGTCATTTTAAGGGGGGTGGTTGAGGGAGGAATAACATGTCACATTAAACTACCTAATGAGCATGGGGCCTTTCATTATTCTCTGGATGCTGTTCATTAATCTCCATTTTACTGAGCCTCGCCTTTTACGGTTGGACACTCTAATATTGGTTGAGTGCTGGACGCAGGAATTCCAGATCTTTAGGGAAAATTTAACAAATATTAATTGGAGGATACAACATCCCAGTGTTTTTATTTGACTTATTAAACTCTTAAATAATCCCATGTCTCTATATTGCATGTCTGGTGTTCTGTGAATAAAGTTCCATCCTGTACAGCACATTACTCTATGCACATTCATTTTGGTCTGAGGCCATTTGAAAATAACCAACCAGCCGCGAGACAATCTGGGGGACAAACTGCCAACCGATATTTTTCCCTGTGTGTGTTCTTACAGAGAGGAAGTGCTATCTGGGCTGAGGAGAATGACGGAGGGAAGCTGAGAGGAGAACCATCCAGGGACTTTGCCAAAGTGAGTAGATTCAGCAGATGCATGTAAATAAGAAAAAGCCTGAAATAAACAGAGGAAAAGTTGATTAGCTTGTTGCTGATGTTTCTTTAATTAATTTTCAGCTTTATGAACTGGATAATGACCCACAACGAAAGGAGTTTCTGGATGACCTCTTTGTCTTTATGCAGAAACGTGGTAAGACCAATTCATGATTTCATACATGTTTATTTAGTTTTTCTTTGTGGACCCTGAAGCTTTTATCTTTGTTTCTTTCTTAAATTGTTTGTTCATTTCTTTGTGGATCCATAAACTAAGTCACTCTGGTCTTCAGCACCAGGCTTTGTATTTTCTGCTGTTCAAGTTAAACTGCGTGTGAACTCGGCATCATACCACAATATAAACCCTCCGTCATTAACCACTTGTCAAAGTTTACTCATATTTGGACAAGCTGGATGAAGATGCCTTCAGGGTTAATTGGATTCGTTTTTATTTTGAATAAAGTGACATTTATGGGAAAACCCAAAAGGTAACATATGTCGAAAATGCATCAAAATATAATTTTCCCATGTAGTAAATCCAGCATAGTGTAACTGAAATTTTACTTTTACCTTATTTAAAAAATAATTAATAACTAGTTTCAATTCATGGTTTTAAATATCCAAGAAAATTGAGTAGCTTCGACAGGATTAGAAATAAGAATTCTTACAACATGAATGCCTAAACTACAAAAATGTAAATGTTTCAAAATCGTATGATTTAATTTAAACTGGAGTTTGCTCTGAAATGTGTTTGAAATTTATACTGTGTATTATTTAGGTAGTTATGGTGAAATTATTTAAAATTAAAAAAAATCCTAATTTTTACAGCCATTTAGATCTACATTACAAGTGTCAAGTTTCCAGAGTTTATTATCCAATGCACAACAATAACATTAAGCAGTTGCTGACAAATAGTAAACAATAGTGCAATAGTGCAAATATGCTACGGTGCTAAATAATGGAGTTATTGCAGATTTGAGGAGTTTAAAAGTCTTCTGGTCTGGGGGATAAAACTGTCTCTGAGCCTGGTGGTGCGGGCCCGGATGCTGCGGTACCGACGGCCAGACGGCAGCAGGCAAAAATGTTTATAGCTGGGGTGAAAGGGATCTTTGATGATCTGGTTGGTCTTGTTCCTGAGATGTTTCGAGGAATTGCAAAGTTACTGATCTCTGAATTTGATAAAAATGCAATGTCAAATTTTCCAAAACAAACCATATTTAGCTGAGGCATAATAAGAGAAATATAAAAATGCCGTCCCTTAAACAATGTACTCTCTTGATAGCTTTACTCATAACGTTGTTTAGTATTGCTTAGTTTGCTGCATCCATAGGACTTTTGTTTGACTTGAAATTGTTTACGTGTGACCCGAGCAAAGCTGAAACCCAGTTTCTTTCCTCATGTCTGTGGCATGTGTTCCTCTTAAGCACAAAGTAATCTTAACCCTGCTCCTGCTTTTTAGCCTACTTCATTAATTGGCTTTTCTCCAAATCAGGATTTGAAGGGTTGCCTGTCATCGTGGTGATTGGCAGACACGACTGGCTCTAAAATAACTCCGCCTCCTGCACTGTAATCAATGCAGCAACAAGGCTGCTGTTGTGGAATTATCCCAACCCCCCATCCCTCTGAAATAGGCTTCATTAGACTAGTCTGCCTACAAAGATTATACATGCTAAGCCATATTGCTTAACGTTAACCTCGGGTACTTAGATGAGACTGACCCCTTCTTCCTCGTGCTTCTATAAAAAGTGGAAAATAAAAAAAACATCACCATTTTTCATTGTGTGTATCCTCCCGTCTATCCAGGAACTCCTGTGAACCGCATCCCCATCATGGCAAAGCAAATTCTGGACCTGTACAGGCTTTACAAGCTCGTGACAGAGAAGGGAGGCCTGGTGGAGGTTATCAACAAGAAGATCTGGAGAGAAATCACCAAGGGTCTCAACCTCCCCACGTCAATCACCAGCGCTGCGTTCACCCTCCGCACCCAGTGAGTTTCTCTCAGATTATTAACACAACTAATCATGACACTGAAGCTTTTCTGTTAAATCATCAGAAAACCAGAGGAGCAAAAGGAGCTCTTGTATGAAGAAGTAGAATAATTTTTATCTAATAGCTTGTCAAAATAAAAAACAGAAGTTTCTATAAATGGTTTGATATCCTATATACCTTTTTAAAAATAATTGCATTATTACCTATGGCCTGACGTTTTCTACTAATGACAATATTTGAAAAAATAATGACATAATCTATTTACTTAAGTACATTTAATTATCGAGCAGTCTTATTTGCTTTATCTAGAACATGATGCACCCTTTATGGAAAAATGATGAATAGCAGCACCGGCTGTATCTTTACGCCAATAAATGAATGTGTTTATTCATTTAATTATACTTTTAATATTATTGTATTTTAATAGTTTACAAGAGAGAAATGAATTTGTTTCAGTAATTACAGTATGATTTGCTGTTAGCTATGTCATACACCAAATAATCAAATATTATTATTTAATTGATGGATACGTTTGAATCACTAACCAAGGACCATGAACCGTTTATACAAATTCATTAATTAATTCAAATGAATGAGTTGATATCATTCAATGTGAGCATATCAACAGCATGTGATTGAAAATGTAACTATTACCCTCCATGTTGGATGAAACTATAAGAGAATCCAACCCATATGCCTGTAATTAATGCAGGCACACATCATTAAGTGCAGCATGTTGTAATTCATTTTTACAAGGATCCATTAAATGTTAAAATCCTTTCATTGCAGGTATATGAAGTACCTGTACCCGTTTGAGTGTGAGAAGAAGCGAATGAGTTCTCCCGGTGAGCTGCAGGCCGCCATCGACAGTAACCGCAGAGAAGGCCGACGTCCCAGCTACACTAACAGCCTGTACCGCTACTCTCCCTCCCCGAGCGCTGCTTCACACTCCCTCCTCTCCTCTCCCACGACTCTACACAACAACCTGAACTCATCCGCTAGTCCCAATCTAAAGAGGAACCCAGGTATGACATTATCAAAAATATTATTGTTCTCTAAGAAAACCATCTGGTACTTTAATTATCTGCATTTATGTTTAAAAGTTTAGATCTCCCCCACACATTAAGAATGAAATTGAGATTGTTCCAATATAAATACAGTTTAATTTTTTGATTTATCATCTTATGATTTAAAACTATTTATTATATAAATATTATCAATTTAAAATTATTTTCACTTTTTTTCCAAATCAGATGAGAGCCCCTCCCCTCTAATACCCACCCGGCTGCCCATGGCTCTGGCCCTGGGGCAGCAGCAGCAGCTGGCCCAAGCTGCCACATTGGAGCACCTCAGAGACCGGCTGGAGCGAGGAGCTGCCGCTGCCGTTGCCGCAGCCGAACTTCCAGACAAGAAGATGATGCGTATTGCGGAGGAGCAGCAGCGCCTCATGCAGCAGGCGCTCCAACAGAACCTCCTGGCCATGGCCTCTCACTTCAACCCAATGAACCTCAAGCTGAACAATGGACACGGTGTGTTGACCGAACATTACAGACATTTTAATTATTAAACATGAGGAGTCAATTAATTTGAGTTATTGTTGTTTTTCCACAGAGAGCAAACAGGACTTGTCTCTGAGTATCTCTACTAATGGAGCAGCCAGTATCAGTATGTCTGTGGAGGTCAATGGAACTATTTACTCAGGTATGTGACGTCTTTCCGTTGTGAAAGGAAACCGTTTTTTTTTAAGTAGTGAGGAAATGTTTAGGGAATTTATTTCCACTGAATAAATCATTTAATTTGTCCTAATTTGAAATTTGAATTGTATAATTTACTAATACAGATTTCATACCATCTGTAAGTCATTTTTGTTGAGAAAACAATGCACATTTTTTACTGAGAATGCACTTTACTCTCAGTTTACTCCTTTTTCTACTTAAAAGCAATATTTATATTTTCTTTCTTACAAAAAATTTGTTTGGGAAATTGGCATTAGTTTAGTATCTATGCATAAAGTAGCCTATGTAGCTGCATGATTAGCTTAACTCAGCATATATATTGGAAATAGGGAAATTAGTCTGGCTCTTTTATAAAAAAAAAGAAAATAACTGTCGACCAGCACCTATGAAGCTCATTATCTCACATTTTTAATTCTTATTTATTTAATACAAGCAAATACTAAAGTGTAACAGCAAGACATTGTGGATTAAATTTGCTTTACGAATGCAGTTTTCTGTCTTGTGTCACTGTTGGTTGTACCTATTTGTTTCTGTGTTTTACGCTAGCATTATAATTTTCATTATTTTCATGAATTCCTCTGTACATAGAGCAGTTAATATGAAGAGAATGACGATAAATTCTACAGTGAACTTTACATGAAATATCGTAATGTCTGCAAATACAACAGGCTGAACACACACACGCCATGTTTTCAATCACTATTGTTTGTAATACTAATCCTTCCTCTGATCAATTGATTGTAGGAACGCTGTTTGCCCAGAAATCTGCTGCTGCCGTGGCGTCTCAGGCTGTGACTCTGGCAGGAACCAGCGGTTTCAGTGCCCTCTCCTCCTCACACAGTCCCTCGTCTTCATCATCCACCTCCTCTAAGGGACCAAATTAAGGTTTACTGGCTTTTAGATCTGTCAAAACAACTACCAAGTGTACCTCTCTTGTTAGACAACTCTGTGAAATTTGTAGGGAAATCAGCCGCCACACATTCCACCATAGTTTTTCCATTACTCTGACAGCGTAATGTGCTCGTCAATGGGACACTGGTGTTTGACCAGACTGACTGTAATGTAGAATTGAATCACAGTTTACCTTAGTGCCTGGCAGAAGCTTATTTTTCAAATGTACTGACACTCATGTGTGAAGGGCTTTACATGGTTTGTTTAGAAGTGTCTTTAGAGCAGAAAAGTGCACAATGAGAACCGATTCCAACGGGGTTTTTTCTTTTGATGCCAGCTAAGTTTGTGGCTAATCATCAAACAGGTCTGTAGCTGCCCTCTTTCCTTAGTCCTCAGTAGATCAGTGTGGTTGCCAAAGTGCAGCTAGTGAAGACCAAAAAGCTCTATTTCAGTACCATAGGTTTAATGATTATCAAAGGTTTTCACTGAAGCCATTTTTGTTTTTTATTTTACTGTTGGCAAACATTTGGTTTAATTTCAGTGGAAGCGTGTAGTTTGTTGTCAGCTGTAGTATTTACTTAAGAATCAAATGCAATTTAAAAGAAATTGGTTGATGGTTGGTTGGATTTTTTTTTTAATGTATTTTTTTTAATTTAATCATTTGGCCTGGCCTTAAAAAGTGCAAACATATATCAGTTTTGAATCAAAGGCAAATTTTGGGGGACAAGGTTCCTGCAGCGAGATGTAGGCCTATGTTAGAAAAGAAGTGATAAAACATTTACCTCATTTTACTTCCCATGATTGTAAGTTTTGTGGGAGTTTGTTCTGGACTCAGGAATGTCCTTTGGACTTGTCACTGTTCCATCTCATAATATATTGCTGTGTTGTATTTGTATAAACGTAAAGAATGTATCATTAATGACCTCAAGCTTTTGACAAGTGAACACTGAAACAGTGCTACCTCACTCTTCTAGAGAAATATGCAATAGTTATTGCAGCATGTGTTGGTTTAGCCATCTGCTGAAATAGACTGCATGTTGACAATCAAGTAGACATATCACTGCAAACAAATGTCACTGTGAACTTGGCAAAAAAATCAAAGTTAATGTTAAACTCTGTTTTGGTATTTGATTAACATATTTCCTGGACATGTGGCCATGAGGAATAAAGAAATCTTGTGTGCTGTTGACAAAATGTGTCCTGTTGTCATTTAAGATATTACAATGTGTTTGAGTTTGAATGGATCTCTAATATGTCAGTAAAAGCATATTAGAGCAAGTGTGATTAATTCATTTCTGGGTTTGTTCTTTCACATGCGCCCTCAGACTTCATCTGTGATTGATATGAGATTATTTTGTCACATTTACTGATCTGAATGTCAAGAATTGACTTCCATGATCAAATCCTATGTATATCGGACCTACTTTAGATACAGTGATGCACATACTCATTGATATCAGTTCACTTAATATGCCAGATTTTTTTTTAATCAAGATTCAGTGAGCAATCCCTGATGAATTAGTGAAAATGTTTTTAGTGTTATCATGCAGTGTTGACGAAAAAATAAAAAAAATAACTACCTCAAAATGAAATGGGCTCATTCTTGGCCCATGTTCCATCATTACACAACCTTTTATGGGAAATTCGTATCGTAGTTTTTACGTCATCCTGCAAACTAACAAACAAACATGAAAAAAACAGACGGGTGAAACAGGAGAGGTAATTAAATTCCAATGGTTAAATGCAAATAAATACTCTCACATAGTTACTTGCATACTTTACTGAATATTGTATTTTATATTTTTACTCGATGCTACAATTCAGTTACTATTTCCATTTATATGAAGATGCTCTGTTTTTTATTAAACTACCCAGCTGCACCTTTAGTATTGATAATCCAGCATTACAATATATAATTGTTATATACTATTTCTTTCTTCCTCATTTTCGTCAAAGCGAGTATCCATTGAAAAGACTATTAAAATAATGCTGTACTTAGTTAAGTGACCAGGTGGGGGTAGCATTTCCTCCTCTGTAGTTCAGAGGGGTAATACATTCACATAAATAAAAATGCATTTTCCAGTTGATTATTATTTTGACATCTTTGGAACCTGGATCAACGACTAGCTAAAAATTAAATTTTTAACCAGTCCAGCCCTGGGTTTTATTCTCAGTCAAGCTTTGTCTTTAGTGACAAACCAAATGTACATTTCACATCACAATTGGTTTATAAATTAAAAGCACCACATGGTGAATTTGGAACATGAAGTGCAGAAAAGAGTGTTTTGAGATTTTATTCCTGAACTCCGATGTGCAACAGACCTATGACAGGAGGAGGCTGCACTAATGGAGATAAGAGCTGAGGGGGGGAGTTGTAGTGACACTGCTGGATTGGTATCTGGAGCAGTGTGAAAGAAAGATGCTACACGGCACAATTGAGAGGTATTATGAGATGGATGTCTCCGCCCACAGTCCCCGCCCCCTAGAGAGGAATAATACCGGTCAAGTCACTATGCTGATGAGAGGATCACTGGTGGGACGAAGACAGGGATGAACTATATGGAGAAATGAGGACATCAGGAGGACTGTCAGATTTTAAACAGGCTGAAAGACTCGATCGAGACTTGTGGAATAAAGGCTATGAATGACAGACATTTTTTAAATAATAGTTAGGACATCATGTAACGTGCAGGTGTTGAAATTTCTGATTCTAAATATTCAGGATATTTTAGGTATGTTGTTTTTTGCCTTTTTTACTTTTGCACTCAACAATGGAGCAAAGATTTGTGTGGAGATATCTCCAACACTGAAAGCCTGCATGTGTTTTCATCAGTCAAGCAAATGATCGTATTTACTGGGACCTCTCCGCCTCTGAGGATAATTCTCTAGGAAAGCCTCCAGCCCACTGTTTGCACCATGCCTTACCAGGATGAAGAGTACCCTGGGCAGCCTCTGTGGCAGTCTGTGCTGCTTTTCTGCTGTAAGGGGATGATTGAGGGCATCATGGTCGTACTCTTCTTCTGGCTCCTTGTGCAGGTCCTCTTCACCAAAGAACTGGAAGGTACGGTCTTAAAGGATCCTGTTTTTTTAATTCTTATATCAACTCATATACCTCTGTGAACAATAAGGGACCTAAAGACAACATTCAAAAGTCCTTTTTTTGTGAAGCCAAAGCTGATGGGGCATCACAGATGTCTACTTAAAAGAGTAGTTTAACTTTTTTATTACTGCAGTTTTTAGAACAATATTCACTCTCTTTTTTACAATCTATCCTTCATAAATCAACAAAGAATTTCAAAGGGCAAAAGAGTGGATTATTTAGAATAACTGTATTGTTACTTGGATGGATTATGACTTTGATCTCTTTCACTGGAAAGGAAGGGGTCTTATAAGGAAGAATTAATAATAAAATACTTTTGATTGATGTTTTAAGAAAGACTTGAAAATGCAAAATGTGTTATGCAGCATGTAATGCTGTAATCCAGTGGCTGCATTCAATTAAATTATGACAGTTTTAAAACTCCTGCCATCTGACAGCCCTTATTATTCCCCCTCATGTCTGCAGTTCACCTACAGATTCTCCTCTCGGTCGGCCTCATCGTCTTCTGTCTCTCTTTGATCCTGGGATGTGTCCTGTGCTGGAGGAAAAGTCCGATTTGTCCAGGGAAAGACAAAGATCCTGTGACGCCACCCCCTGCTGAACCCGTGACCTTTGCCCAGAGCTCACCTCACGCGGCAGCGACGACAGATTCCAGGCAACAGTATGAGGAGCTGGACGGAGACCTGCTGGAGTATCCCTCCACATTCACTAGTCCTGCCCCTTCGGAGGTTGAAATCACCTCTCCGCCGTTTTCTAATCAAGCTCGAACCACCTCTGAGCGGAAGGAGCAGCCAAAGTCTTATTTTTCCTTGCGCCGTCTCAGCACACCATCGCTAACGTCACCCATTTATAAACCCATAGATCCCAGCCACACTTCCCTGCCCACCTTACCCAAGCTTTCACTATTGTCCAAAACATGTAATGCTCTGCAGAGGCGCTGCACTGTCACTGAAGACAATATATCTTATAGTGAACACAGCAGGCTCACCAGCCCTGGTGCTGTCTCTCCCTCTATGCCTGAGGAACCAATCCCACTAGCTCCACCGAGCTATGGCTCCAGTGCCAGCTGCAAAGAGCCAGCATCACAAACACCCTGCCTCCATTTCACCATGGCCTTCTCTCCCGAGCAACACACCCTGGCAGTCACCGTCATCGGCCTGAGTGGGACGCCTCACAGACTGGAGGACGTGTCCGTGCTGGGCAGCCTGCCGCCTCTGTACCCCTGTCCCACACAGGCCTGCGTCCAGAGCCGCCTCAGCGCGGGGCCACGCAGCCTGGTGATGCTTTTGAAGGTGAACTCAGTGAATGACCTCCAGAGGTGCACGCTCAGAGCAGCTATTTACACCCGGCAGCCACACAGCCTGGGAGGCACCGCGCTGGGTGAACTGGAGGTGGAATGTGGAGGAACAGACTGGAGAGCAGAGCATCCAATCCACTACACGAAAGAACTAAACCCAAACAAGGGCAAGCTAAAAAAGGTAGTGGTGGATTGAAATAATATCACTAAGTGAGTGACAGTATATCTTTGGATAGAGGAATAGCCAGATTCACCTGTTACAGGGCCCAAGAGCAAAAATCGGATTCCGGGCCCCTTTTGACCCCCATTTTGGGCATATTTAGGACTTGAGGTCTGCGTTCAACTTCTATACAGAGACACGCAGTGAACCTGGGGGTGTGGGGGTCCTGACATTTGCCTGGTTGGCGATCCTGCCTTGCACAAGGGTTACCAGTTTAAATGATCTTCTAAAACTTTTAAAGAAAATGATGCAAACATTTTTATAACAGTTTTTGGTTTTGATGTTCAGCAGACGAGTGTGCTTGATTTCTGTGCTCAGTAATGTCACGCTTCATTCTCTTAGTTCCTTCCTGTGTCGGCAGGGTTCTAAAAAGCTAAATTCTCATCCCCCCCTGACAGACGTTTCCTGTCTTTGTTGAACTTTTGCCCTTTTGACTGCAGAGTTTGATCTCCAAGGATGCACAGACAGATAAGGGGCTTAGCTGTCCTCCGCAGATCTTCATTTTGCTGCAGTATCAGTCTCTGGCCCACCGGATCAAAACCACAGTCCTCAGAGCAGATAACCTGGAGAAACTCACTCACATGTCAGCAGCACCAGGTAAAACTGGCATTTGCAGTCGCTTGAATTTGACTATACATGTGTGTAGGAATCCCATAAGGGCAGGATGCATGGACACATTATGTAACCATGTAAGGACCTAACGTTTGTTTTGCAGGGGCAGAGGTAAAATAATTCCCTATGTTTGCTTTTAATGTTTGAGGGATTAGATGATGTCTACAGGATGCGAATGCCGCTGGAGATCATCCCCCTTTTTTAATGACATTGTGGTTTAATCCTTCACTCTTCACAATCCCCGGGAAAATGTTCCAATCTCCTCTTGATCTCTGGTCTGACAGTTATAATCTTTGTTTGCATTAGCCTGTCTGCGCATTATTTTCATCCTAAAGACCCATTCGATTTTATGATATCTATTTCATGTGCAGTGTGTCACACACACATAATCTCTTTTTTGTTTACATCAGATTCTGAAAGAAGAATATGTACAGTGGAGAGGAGAGAAGACTTTTTAACTATGGTTAAAGACCATATCTATTATTTACTCCAGTTAGATATTACAGGTTTTGTAACTGGACTGTGTATATACATGTTTTGTTTCAAATATAATGTGTGTTTTAGATCTAAATACAAACCTAAACTGATACAGGGGCAGCCATGCATTTAAAATATGGCATTTGAAACAATATAAAAATGTATTATTAAAATCTGACTTTTTGTTTATGTGGTATATCAACACAAGGAAGAGCTAGTACATCGTATTGTTAACTGTAATATGTATATAATAGTAAAATTGTTTCTTTCCTTTTCCGTTTGAATCTTATTTTCAGATTACCTGGTGGTGATCAATCTGCATCACGACAGAACTGTGATCTGCAGCAGAGAGACCAAGGGAGGCTGCTGCACTGTGTGGAACAGCTCATTCCTGTTTGAGCTTCCTCCAGGAGACATCAGTCAGCTGCCCCTCATGCTGGAGTTCATTATCATGCAGGTACTAATAGCTTTGGGAGTTCACATGCATACAATGAAATTATTTAGTGAAACATAACATTTACTTAGGACACTAAAAATGTCCTATCCTGCTCTTTTCTTATGTGACAGAATCACGTGGGCCCAGAGGCTACAGTTCTTGGTCGAGTCGTCATCGGTGCAGCGGCTGCAGATGCAGGCCGAGCTCACTGGAGGGACATGTGCAGTCTGCAGATGGAGCAGGCACGCTGGCACAATGTTGAACCTGAACCACAGTAGATACACATGTCCTTAAGAACTCTTCTGTGGCCAGTGGACCTCATACACTCTGACCTCAGAGCTGATACAACATTTCTAATGGATGGATTCCTGAGCACCATGGCCTTATTTGAATAAATCCATCTGGGAGTTAATATTACATAATAATAATTTGTGGAGTGATCCATAATAAGACCAGACTTTGTATAATAGTATATTTGTCAAACTGTTCAACAAAGGAAAAACATGGTAGGTGAACAGAAAAATATGTTCTATATTTCTAAAAATACTGTCACTCAAGTGTTCTGCCCACTTGCCATTTGTATGAATCATGAGTAACACACATGTTCTTTATATACTATAAAAATCTTTTGAGACACATTTGAAATATCTTGTCGTCTGCAGGATTTCCTAAATGTTAAAGTGCTGTGAAACTATATCATATAAATAAAGCACATGTTTACCTGAGGTTGGTGGCTTCATCACCAAGTGGAGCTTTCTGTTAGACTCACTACCAAATCATCACAGTATTTATTTTCTAAAAGCATCTCCATCATCTAATCAAACAGGTTATTTTTAAATACAATAGTAGCTAAAATGTACAAAGGATTTCTGGTACAGCACCAGAAAAATAACCTGTTAGTATATTAATATATATATGTAAATCAATTCTTACACAATGCAACGTTTTCATGAAACACCCTGTCCCTAAACTCCATCTTCATCAGGGCTGCAGATATCCACAAGCTCAGCCAGGAATACTCCATCAGGGTAGAGGGACAGTGTCCTCCGCTGCAGGTCACACTCATCTGAACAGTGAGCCAGGTTGGGCTCTTCAGTATCTGAAGGTGGGTCTGATGCGGCAGTGGGAAGATCATGGATCGGCTGCCTGAGCCTTATGACTTAAATCAAAAGAAATAAGGTTGACATGATTGAAACAGGATCTTTTTTCAAAGTTCAAGTCTAAAAAATATTTTACACATGCATGAGATAGAAAGCAAAGGTATACAAAGAAGGCAATGAATTCAAAGCAAGGACTTATCCTCCAATGAAGATTTTAAAAATAGAATTAGCCTTATTCATTTGTTAGTTCATTTAGTTATGGTCATGTGTGGATATGTCCCTGTTTGAGGAAAAGAAAGTGTCTCTCAGAGGTTTAAACTATGAACATGACACAGATTAAAGCACACACATATACACTACTGATTATATTGATTCATGTATATTTTCACCTTGCAGCAGATTCTCATTATTTGCCATCAGATTGCTGGATTCTGCACTCACAGCTGACATCTGGTAGAAGAGAGAATGGTTTCAGATGCTTTTTTACCCAAACACTTCCAAATACACCATTTTTAAAAATCTATCTTTACTGTTAGCAGCCAGAAAAGATCATATTCAATAGAAAGCATTTTATTGCTAAAACATCTTGATCAACACTGTATGACCTTTTAAAAACACATTGTAGTTTCTATATAATGTTTTAAAAAGCTGCATTTAGTCATGTTTGGATGTTTAATACAGAGGTGGTCACAGGCCGTCAGTGCCACATACTGTAACTCTTGTCCCTCCTCTTATGGTTGAATCAGATGTGTTCCAGTCGAGCGGTTAACTCCTCAGCTTCAAATCCGATTATTCACCCAGTAGAAAGGGTCATATGTGAGATTATGGATGAACAGCGTTTCACATGGAGTTTAAGGGGTTATGCAGCCATGTGCCCATGTACTGTTTGCTCTTTGATTGAAGCAGGAACTGGGATTTGTGCTGTCTGCACATATGTGTGTGCTTGTAATGACTGGATGTAGTCACAGCGCCGTTAATTTCATGATATAATCTACGAGACAAGATTAACGATATTAATTTACATTAGTTGCAGACGCTGATACATCAGACATTTATAAAGCATAGCAACATGCAGTGGGAAAAGCGCCTTTTGAGTGGTGTGTTGGCTGGAGGTTTATATTGATGTGTCTGCTGGTGGTGTGAACAGTGAGATTCAGTGATTTGAGGGAGATATGGACAAACTGGACACACGCATGTATACATGTAAACAGCTTTAGGATTGATTGTTGATCCACACCTGGTCCTCTCCTGCCAACCCTTCCTCCTCCCCTCCTAGGTCACAGCTCTCCTCGTCCTCCTCAAACACTGGCATCAAACCGGGACTCTGCTGGCAGCTCCACCTGTCCACTGCAGGCTAAATGAAATATTAAACACATGCAATCAGAGCTCCTTCAGCAAACCTTAGTGGCTATTAGTTCGACTGAAAATAAAGATGGAGGACAAGACATTTCCCCAAGAATGAAGCCAAAGTGTCACAGATGCCCCCTGGTGCCCAGAATAGGTCATAACTCAGCTTGCAGCTTGTTGGCAGATGGGACATGGGCCAAACTAGAAAATCCAAGGAAACATTAAATTCATTTTTCTCAAAGAGGCTTTCTATCAGTTTAGGGTAGTTCTTAACGCACTGATATTTGTTCAGTGTGTTTATTAATTTCGTTTTAATTGATTTGATGCTATAAAAAGGGGAGATGATGATTGACAGTGATTGGTCAAGAGCTTGTATCTCTATGATCACTACAGCACAGACTCTGATCCAATGACATCATCAGTGGGATACCCATCATGCATCTTTACAAACAGTCTATGGCCTAATCCATGTCATTACTGTCAGGGTTCATGTTCCCTCAGTTCTTAGTCATTACCCTGACAGCTTTAGGAGTGGGAGTCCAGTCCTGAGGTGAGAAGGTCCCAGTCTGAGCAGCTGCTGACTTGTTGTCCACATTTACCGCCTCATTTCCTTCTCGCTCTTTGAACAAACTCTTTAACTACAAGCATAAGAAACATAATATTTAGATTAGCATAAATGTTATCCTCAAAACAGCCACTACTTGTATTTATTTACTCTCCACCACTGCTTTTAAATACAAAATACTCGTTTTTTTGACAAGGACTTTAAGAATTACTAGTCATCCAGGGTGCAAAAGTGAATGTCATGGCAATCCATCCAGTTCCAGTCCATCCAGCAAACTTTCACATAAAACCACCAATATCCACCTTATGGTGGCACAAGAGAACGATTCAACATGACCCAAATTAATAAAAATTCAAGCTCTGAGGACCATGAAAATATTATGGCTAATCTGTCCAGTGGTTGTTGAGGCATTTCTGCCTAAAACAGAGGGTCTGACAGAATGACAGTAACATCCAGAGCCACACTGCTGGATAACAAAAGGTGAAGTGGAATTATGTTGGTATTGTACCTGCTCAGTGACCATTCTGTTCTGCTGGACTGTCTCCAGATTAACTGGACAGACAGTTTCATCCTTCCTGTCTCCCACAGGTGGTTTCTCATCTTTAACCTGTTGATAAGGGATCAGTCGTTTTTCATATTCATCACCACCACACGCAGGAAGCCATCTTTGAGGGGGTCTGTTTACCGGGTACAGCTGCTTTAGTGTTTGAACCTTCTGGATTGCCGACATTTTCTCCTCCTGCTGCTGATTCACCATCCTCCTGCTCTCTGAAAACATGGGGAAGAGGAAGGTTTGGAGCTGAACCAGTGAGGAAGATTAATCCAGCATCATTGGACATGTTTTTAATAGCAGACTCATTATAAACCTTCTTGCTGAGTCCGCAGTGATTCAACAGTTAAGACGTTTGCTTGGTCCTCATCATCTTGACTGTCTTCAGAGGCCTTCTCCATGGGGGTTCATGAAAAACAGTGATGTTAAAGAGAGATGAAATGTAGCCTAGTGCTTTTTGCTGGTTCTCAGGGAATTGAACATAGATGTGTGTACTTGACTCATAGACCAATCAGACTGGAATAACTGTACTATGTGAAGTAAAAAGCTGGACCTCAGTTGTCCCCGTGTCTCCCAGCCTTTCTTACATTCAAAATACATCACTCATGATTTCATCTTGTCTGCAAACGTAAATCCTGTAATTTAAATGTTGAAAATTAATTTAGCTGAGGTGCGGGAATATCTTGTTACCTGTGGGGATTTGTTTTGGCTCCTGTGGGAGTCTGCTGGTGGCTCCGGTAATAAAGAGGATTCAGATAAGCTGATACACAGACAGAGTACGAGATAAAGACACAGATCAGAGAGTTTAATTTTCCACCTCTGCTGACGATATATTTTGAGAATGAAAATCTCATCAAAATCCACTCACTTTGTCACTGTTTCTTTGTCCTGAGGCTGCACGGCTTCACCACCTGTAAATACAAGCAGATGTGATTCAGAGTACATCGCTCACAACAGTAATCTAGTGGAGAACATTGCCATTTTCATTCACCCATACCACCATCTTTATATATGTGAAGCAGCAGCCGACTCCTGCTCCTTTCCAGCTCCAGTTCCTGTTTACATGCATCAAGCTCAACCCTCAGCAGCGAGACAGATTCCCTCTGTAAGAGTTAAGAGTAATGTTATAGAACCAATTCATATCTAACAAATATGAACGGCTTCTCACTTAGAGCATCTAAGTGTCCAAACACTAAAGGAGATCAGGCACAGGGATAAACTACCATGTTATTGGTCAGCAGTGTCCTCAAACTAACGTTGTACTTCAACACATTCTTAGTTTCTTCCCAGGTAGGAAAATATGTATTATCAAAACATGATGTTATGGAAGTTATTTTTTCATTCCTGCTTGTTTGTCTGTTAGTTTGCAGCATTACACAAACAAATTGGATTTCATTAGACAGATTTCCAAATATCTTGGTGGAAGGATGTGCTATGGGTCAACAAAGAACCCATTAAATGTTAGTGTGGGTTCAGATCAAAGAGGGGTTTTTTTTAATCCTTTGGATGGAATAGTCTTACTTCATTTCTGGAGTTGTTCTTCTTGAGTTCCTCCAGCTCCTCTTGTGTGAACTGCAGGGTCAAAGCCACTTTTTGCCATTTCTCAGTCCAGTGTGAAGTCACGGCTTTAAGATCCTGGATTTTTTTGATTCTCCCAGAATCTCGTTTCTGATGGTCCTCCTCCTGAAGCTGTAACTTCTCCTTGTTCTCGAGGACGTCAGCCTCCAAACACAGACACTGATCCTGCAGCTTCTGCTTTTCTAATTCCAAAACCTCCACAAATTCCCTGCATAAATAAGGGGGTTTTAGTGAGGAGAGAATAACTACATCTTCAATATACTGAAGGAGAGCCAGTGTTCAACATCTCACCTGAGCAGGCAGCACTTTTCCTTCATCTCATGTCCACCTTCATTCATTTTACTCAGCAGCTCTTCTTTTTGTCTGATCAGCTCGGAGCGCTCTGCCTCGAGATCTTTGATCAGTTTGGTGTTGACGCCCCTCTCTGCTGTCAGCTCCTGTAGCTGAGACCGCGATGTGTCCAGCTGCTGCTCCATCGTCTTTAGCTCACATGTCAGCTTTTCATTTATCTGGTGTAATGAAACAATGGCGATGATTCAATAAAGAATTCAGAATAAATTTATTTGACAAGGAGACGATCACTAAAAGGTTGTAACCTCTCTGAGAGCCGTTGACTTTTCCTTCATCAGAACCGTCTCCTGATCCTGTTTGTTAGTGTGAAACTCTGCAGCAGCCACATGATCATGGATCTCACAGACCTCAGAACCTGGTTGGGTCGTCTCCAGGACCTGGGCCCTCCGGTGCAGATCAGCTTTCTCCTGTACAAGCATCAGGCCAAGAAAACCTGGTCACCCCACCACAGCACAACATTTTGGTCCTAGAGGCCTCAGATGTTGTTGATAAGGCTCAGAGGAGATTTCTTTCTGATACCTTCTGATACAGAGCCCCTGTCAGTTTGGCCTGCAGCTGTTTAACAACATCCTCCAGCTTTAGCACTTGAGTTGATAAGATGGCTTTTTCCTGAGCAGAGTTAGGAAGATGCTTTTGAATGTTCAACTGTTTCTGTAAATGTTTAACGTGATTTATAAGTTCGAAGGGAATCAGACACGTATAACTGACCAGGCATGCTTGGCTGATTTTGTTGTTTGCTTCAGTCAGCTGCTCTTGCACCTCGGAGTGATTTGACCCCGTGTGGCTGAGCCTCTGATTCATCTCCTCGATTTGAATCAACAGTGCCCTCTGTGTCTATATATGAACAAAAGACAGTCAGTATAAAGATATGTGTACAGTAAATATGGAGGTTATGTTTTCGTCTGCTTTTGTTTGTTTATCTGATTGCCGTTTTTTTTTGTCAGTTACCAGGATTATGCCAAATAAAACAAATAAAACTGAATAAAGGATCAGGATTCTTTTATTTTCATTAGTATTGTGAGATAGGGTATTTTCCAACACTTTCGCTGTTTTCTTAGAAAACTAGAATGGCACTCAGAGAGCACACCTCCACCCAGGTGTAACAGTCCGCATATGACATTTAAATTGACAAGATCCAGATTTTCATTTGGGTCTACACAAAATTCATCAAGATCCATGAATTAGAAATCAGTGTTAAACAGAAAAACTAATTCCTGGATTTGCCCCCTGGTCCAGATCCCTTCCTGACCCATACCTCATCCCAAGTTTTGCAGTGATCCGTCCGGTCGTTTTGTTTTTTTATCCTGATTACTAACAGACAACCAAATGCAGACAAAAACAGAACCTCCTTGGCAGAGGTAACAATTCTCTCAATGAAAAAATCTGACATGATTATCGGACTGATATTTATTAGTGCGTGCAATTTGGTGCACATCCAAAAAAGATCCAGGCCTATTGAATTTAAATGTGATGTGATAAGGGGACCGTTGGGCCTTGGCAGAGGTATTCACCTATCAGAGTGCCATTCTAGTTATGAAATTATTTTATTTAGGACATTTCTATTTCCTTTATATCCTCATACACTGACCTCAGTTGAGGTCTGGAGTTGCTGCAGGGTCTGGTTTCGTTGTTCTCCTTGAGTTTTCACTCTTGTCTCAGCCTCTTTCAGCGCCTCTCTCAGCCTCCACAGCTCAGTGTCAACCCTCTGCTTCTCCTCGACACAAATAAAGCAAGATAACAAATCACAAAACACAGAACAATCCACTATTTACTACACACATCTGTTTTCACAGTACAGAAAGCTAACACACCTGTCTGTTAAACTCTTCTTCTTTCAATGATCTGCTGAGTGAATCACTTTTTTTCACGATTGGTTGATCATTGCTTCCGCTGTCCACAGCAGACCTCATTTGCAGCAGGTCCTTCTCCAGCTTCAGGACCCTTGTGAAGTGAATTTCACATGAGGAATGTC
Organism: Limanda limanda; assembly: GCF_963576545.1. Classification (NCBI taxonomy): domain Eukaryota; kingdom Metazoa; phylum Chordata; class Actinopteri; order Pleuronectiformes; family Pleuronectidae; genus Limanda; species Limanda limanda. Next base: position 17,825,885 of record NC_083643.1, read on the forward strand.
AGTCTTTTCTCACAGCCTCTCACATTTACCTCCTCCACGTCTTCCCCTGCACTCACTTTTCATGGAGCGCTCCGTGCCGGAGGTTCTTGTCAAACTGGGATAATTGTGCTGCCTCCCTCTCCTGCTCAAGAGGGCCCATTTCTTCTAAAAGCTGCTGTGTCACACATTAGAACGAGGTTAAAGAATGTTCTGTGCAACTGCAGCAAATATCAAACATCCGCTTGAAAGAGAAACATTGTAACTCACCTCACAAAATAGTGGCAAGAGGACCAGAAGAATGCCAAAAAAGGTTGATAGTCATCTAGATACTGTTTTACTTACCTTCTGTGTCATGTCGAGTATGGAAGTCATGTTGTAGCTTAGTTGTCCATCTCTGGCCCTCAGCCGGTCCAGCCGAGTGCCGATACGCTCTTGAGTATCCTGCAGCCATTGTGGCACCTCTGCTTGTCTAAAGCTACTCTCCCCTCGGGCAGCTTGTAATTTAGCCCCCGGAGTTGGAGGATAGGGCCGTGTTGCCCCTTCAGGCACCAGATGGGACAAGGACTGCCACTTCCTTAAAGCTGGGTCATTCTGTCTGAGGCCACCGCTGCTGCCTGTTGAGCTGGAGCAGATACAGTATTTCACCCGACCTGACTTTAAAATGAGTATAACTCTGTCTGGGTTTCTTAAACACTGTCTCCCCCTCACCTTGTGCTGACGTTGGATAGAAATCCAGATCCAGAGAGGGTTGACGAACCATACCATGCTGAGGTCTGAGAGAGAGAAACACACATATTTCAGGCAACTGCAATTTTAATAAACTGTTTTTACAAAGAAAGTATAATGGGTTCTTACCTGGGCTGAAAAGCGAGATCTGGTGTCCCACATGTCAAGGTCCCCGAGGGAAAAGGGACTTGAACTTCTGCATGAGGACCCGAACATCATGGAGTGACTTCCTAGATCTGAGCAATTACTTTGTATGGGAGAGGCTGCAATCCTCATCTCTCCTCGTCCGCCCATGTGACAAGGTTAGATTTTCACACAAAGGTGGCAGCTCGGAGTGAGTTACTATTATTGGATGATGTGTCTTTATTTTTCCAGTGCCTGCTCGATGGCAGATTACTCATTGTACTACATGTTATTACAGCACGTCTGTGGTCTAGAAAACTATGGATTTGATTATAAATACGCTCATAATACCTATCTAGATCTATATCTAGATGCAGGTCCTTCTGGTCAAAGTGTATCACAGTTTGCACTAATCTACTCTTTCTCTCCTGTCCATTGACAACACTCACCAGCTCTGCTTGTGATCCCCCTCACGGCTTTGATTTCCATCAGATACAGCCCTTGAACCAAGTAACCATGGTAACCAGTGTATACAGGACACAGTTGGGTGGGTGTGCCATGTGCTAACACTTCTGGGATAGTCTCCGCATGACCTCACTCAGCCTGCTGACTGGCTGTTTGTTGCCGAGTAACAGTAATCATGATACACATAATTTACCCCAGACTAATTCGACGTGACAGTAAATGTGTCATGATTGATTTGGATGCCTGTGGGGATATTGAAATAAAAGAAAAACTTGGTGTGATGATGTTTTGGATACATGGATTTTAAGGGATATTATATTTTCTCCATGGGTTAAAAGAGCATGTGATGAGTTTCCAGATGGTATCATGGTTGTACGCTTACTCATACTCTGCAAATCAGTGTGAAATATTACATCCTGCTGACTAAATCTCAAGTTCTGTCTTTGCATAAGGAAGTCAGACCATTATTCAGAATCAGTGCTCCACCTTTAGCTAGTAATAATGCTAAAAACAACAACAGAAACAGAAACAACAACATAATATTATTATTATTATTATTATAATCAATGTCGCACATCCTAATTTAACGCTCCCAATGCATCCTAATATAATAATGCTCAGAGTGTTACATGTAGTATGCCTACCCTAATGTTAGAACAAAACAAAATCACATGATGATATTCTAATCCATTGTCGAGATGTAGCTTTATTTGCATCTACAGTAGATGGAAAGAAAATCAAGGTTCAAGCTTCTGATCTTATTTTGCAAATAAAAGTGTTCCGGAAACAGGAAGTGGTCATTCAGACGCTAGCAGCAGAGGGTGATAGCCACTCATGAATCTGAGAAGCTAACACTTCCAGAGAGCTACAATCTTCCTTCCAGCACTTAACTTTACGATTCAGTCATCCTTGTTCCTGAAGAGTTTGCTGTGTGTTGATCCCTAAAAGGTAAAACACTTTGACCACGCAGCTTTTATTAAATAGAGCGTTTTTGTGTCTAATTTTTTAACCGAATAGGCCGAGGCTAATGCTAGTTAGTTAGCACAACTAGTAGCATAACAATTCGCTAGCATCTCGCACTTAATGTCTCCGATTTTCCACATTCAGAAAGTTAGCGAAGTGATTTAAAAGTGAGGTTGATTTAACTACGCATCCGCTTTTACGAGTCCTGTTGTATTAAAAGTGATTTTCTGTATCATTATGCAGACATGGCTGCGGATTGGTTGGGTAGTTTAGTGTCCATCAACTGCGGCCCATCACTGGGAGTGTATCAAGGAGAGGTAACATCTGTGGACCAGTCCAGCCAAACCATCTCCTTGAGACAACCGTTCCACAATGGAGTCAAGTGTCCTGTTCCCGAGGTCACATTCAGGTAAAGCACTGCAACGATCTGACCCCCCCCTCTGGCTCTTCATCTGATCTGATTCACAACTTCAGTTCCTTCCTTCAATGTTTCTCCTGCAGTGCCATTGATATAAAAGAGCTGAAGATCTTAGACATCAGAAACGGCAGTGCCAAGACCAGCTCTTCTGCATCCACAAAAGTAAACAGTGCTCCGGTTGCAGTCCCAAAGGGAGACCCCAGGTCGGTGGAGAAGGTGAACTCTCCCCCGCAGTGCTCAAAAAGCCACGGAGAGCGTCACCCGGACATTCCTGGTCAGCCCAAAGGATTCCGGCGAAGACACAATTCCTGTAAGTGCAGTTTTATACGATATCAGAATAAAACAGTACAGTCGATTGCTCAGGTTAGGGTTAGACTTTTAAACTCCTCCGGACTGCAATAACTCCACCAAACCAGCACCGTGGCATATTTGCACATAATTGCACCATTTTTGTTCTATTTTTCTGCTTTATGTTTATATATTTAGATATACATATTTTATTTTCTATTTTAAATTTTGATATTCTATTTTATACTATTTCTATTTTTTATTTTTTGGTTGTAATTACTTTAGCGTTGCTAGAAGAGAGCCTGTGACTCAAGCATTTCATTGCCAGGGACTGCTTAATGTTATTGTTGTGCATTTGATAATAAAAATATTGAGTCTTGAATCTAGAGATTAACTACGTCTTCACTGTCCCCTCAGGGTCGGCCAGTAGTCGAGGGGTAAACCAGGTGACGCCGAAAAAGAACGGGGTGAAGAATGGCCAGATGAAGCACAGAGATGACGAGTGCTTTGGCGATGCCGTGGATGAAGAACTGGAGACAGACTTTGACTTTGAAGGAAACCTGGCTCTTTTTGACAAAGCAGCCGTTTTCTCAGAGATCGATACAACAGAGCGTCGTAACGGCGCCAGGTCGCGCGGGACGCCACAGGACCCGGCGCTTACGCGTTACCGCCACGATGAGAACATCCTGGAGGCCAAACCTGTCGTGTACAGACAAATAACTGTACCGCAGCCGGGGGACAAAGAGTATTGCACTGGTAGGTATTTGGCAGTCTTAAGAAACAATTAGTAGAGAGGGGAAAAGTGATTTAATTGTGTCCTATACTCTCTTCTATACCCGTACAGACTCTGGACTTGTTGTACCCAGCATATCCTACGAACTCCACAAGCGTCTGTTGTCACTTGCTGAGCGTTACGGTCTCTCACTGGAGCGAAGACTTGAAATGACTGGAGTGTGCGCCAGTCAGATGGCACTTACATTGCTGGGTGGGCCCAACAGGTATGTGATGGTTTACACACTCGTTTCATTATGTCTTACATTTTAACATATAAGATGGAATATTGGTAAATTTGCAAATGATCAGAGAGTGTGTAGTGTTGCAAGCAGGGTCAAAGTTTGGAGAAAAAAGCTATTTAATGAACATCAGAGATGTGGCTGTTGGTTATCTGGAGATCTGGAGGCTCAAAGTGTTGGATATGAAATGCATAAAATTGCATTCATAATATTGTCTTTTGGGTAATTTGAGAGGGCAAAATTCAATAAATCAACTTATTAATTCTTGTGTTTTTTTTTCTTTCCAGATTCACTCCCAAAAACTTACACCAGCGTCCCACGGTGGCCCTGCTGTGTGGCCCTCATGTTCAGGGCGCTCAGGGCATCAGCTGTGGTCGTCACCTGGCCAATCATGAAGTGGAGGTCATCCTGTTTCTGCCCAATTTCGTCAAGATGCTTGACTCGGTCACCAGCGAGCTCACACTCTTTAACAGAACGGGGGGCAAACAGGTGTCAAGTATCAAAGGTGAGCATATTTTCATACTTGGACTTTCTGTCTTGGTCTCAATCAATTTAACTTTTTTTTTTTACATTTCCCATTGTTGTTGATTTAAACATTAACCGATTAACTGATTTTCTCTCTCGACTCCTCAGACCTTCCAGACACACCGGTGGACCTAATAATTAACTGCCTGGACTGCCACGAAAACACATTCCTAATGGATCAGCCTTGGTACAGAGCAGCTGCTGGCTGGGCGAACCAGAATCGAGCGCCCGTGCTCAGCTTGGACCCCCCAGTGAGTGGACAGGGTCAGGCAGTCGAGGCCAAGTGGTCCCTCTCTCTCTGCCTCCCGCTTCCCCTGGGTGAGGCCGCCGGCCGGGTTTACCTGTGTGACATAGGTATTCCTCGCCAGGTGCTCCAGGAAGTCGGAATCAAGTACCACTCTCCGTTCGGGTGCAAATTTGTCATCCCCCTGCACTCTGCGTCACAAGACTAACGGTCAACACGACAGGTTGAATCTTTCACCATCCTTGACCATTTGGGCTTGGTCGCCTTATATTAGAAAGTTTCAGCGGTAATTCAGCTCAACACTTAAGTTTCTAACTCCTCACTATGTGAAAGGGACTGTTCCGTCACAGTGAAGGACCATGGTTTGGTACCATTTAGGTCTGTAAGGAGTCAATACAGGAAGGGAGAAAAAAAAGGCTTTCAAAGCTTTTTGAATAAATAGATGTCAAAACGAGTGTCTATACAAATATATTTACATACAAGATATTATGATGCTGAAAAACTTACACAATGTTCAGTTAAACATTTACTAGGACAATCCTAAAATGGTAAACTACTGAATGTCATTGTAACCTAATGTCATTCCAAAGCCATGTGAATAAGATCATCCAATTCATACAAATATCATGTTCTTACATTCATCTGGATGAGCCAACAGAAGGGACTATCGCTAATGTCTCTGCTTCAATACTTTGCAGTATTCAGTAAATGTTGTCGGATGTTTTATTAGGATAGAGTTTTCATCCTGAACCTTCATCTGTGTGTTTTCACTGAACCAATGTTATGTGGACCAGCTCCTGGAGAGAATCCAGATATCAGCAGTGTTGTTTGTCCATGGTTAACCAGGCTGTGGTCATAAGGGCTCCGAAAAACCTGAGCAGTGAGGAAGAATTTAATTTAATTGGTAAAACTTAAGGACCATACCAGTGTTTTTGTAGGTTTCAGGTCCTTAAATACAAACCGTATTTTGTTTCCCGCTGAACTTAATGTTGGCTATGTTTTTTTTACATTTTTTACTGTTCCATATAGATGTTGGTTTCTATTGATTTACTGTAAGAAAATGTCATCCTCTTAAACTCAATTATGTGAATTCTCCACAGTGAGCATTACATCTGTTTGTGTCAATGTTATAGTATTGTGTGGTAATGCAGTTCAAGCACATTTATTTGCTTAAGTTAGCACTGCATCACTAACAATCATTAATACAGACTTGATCAAAATGTAGATTACACAACGTAAGCATGTTTTTTTTATAGAGTTTTTGAAAAGATTCCGACATTGTACGGAAATAAATAGAAGCCAATGATTGTTTGGAACAGTCGAAGAAACATCTTAATTTCTTTCTTTTTTTAAACTGCATAATTCACAGGTTGTTGTGATGTAGAATGTAAATGATTTGTGACAAATGGGGAAAAAGATGCACTGGTACGGTACCCTCAGTTACAAAAAAAGTTTTTTTAACCGTTCAGGTTAGAATGTGAAAGTTTTGTTGGCTGAGAATTTTTCTAAAGTACAGACACTCTGTGGGATTCAATGCATTTTCTTTGGTTGAGTAATCTCGACCTGAACTCAGAAAATGATCAACATGCACCGTCCTGCAAAGTCGTTTGCAAACATGTTTTTGACCGGGACTTAGCCCGTCTCTGTATCTGACTGTTACTGGTATTGACCATAAAACTAAAGTATAGACTACGAAGTACATAATTAACATGAGTGCAGAGCTGCTTTTTGCTTTGCTGCTTTTTAAAGCCTTGACAGACAGGTCAGAGGCCTCTGTGATGCCAGGTCAAACCCTTGTTGCTGGTTCTTTAAAAAGACCAGAGCTCCATATCACTGAGGTCAGTGGAGTGTAGAAAAGGCTGATTTGAAATGCAGACGGCTACAAATCGCTCTGTTAGGTCCGTGGTGTTCGGTGTGCCATCACATTAGCTCATTAACATCTCAGGAGGATGAAAAAAGAAAAGATTGTGTTGTATTTGTTGTGTTTTCTTTGTGCACACACGTCTCTGCACTCAATCAGTGGAAATAACTGCCATGCACAAATTGTTCTGTCCTCTCTCCAACATTCCTGCAGCCTGATGTGTTATGTCACATCTGTCCGGACAAGTCTGGCTTGGGAAACATCAGCCTTGAATGTACTTGAAATGTTTTCTGTCTCGTTTGGCCGCCAGGGGGCCACGCAACCACACGTTTAAGCCGCGGCGCTTCCTTATTCTGTTGAATCTGATGTAATGGCAGCTTTAATTCTATTTCCTCAACGGATGGGGTCATCACCTAACATAATGTGAACAGTCATAAGTTGTTGTTTGGATCTGGGTTTTCACCGGAAGAAGAAGAAGTTATGTTGCCTGAAGTTAGTTTGGGAGTTTGAAATGATTTGACCTGCGGCGGATGTTTGCTCCGTGAAAACTCAGTGTTCATTTGAGCCGCGTTAAAAAAGCTGGTGATATGTTGTATTCGTGTTTCCTGCATGGATCGAAGTTCACAGTCAGGTCTGCTGGTGTGTGAACCCTGTGCGGTCCTCCTGTGTCACATCTGGAGACTGGAACTATCAATAAAAACAATCACCACTGACTGCTTCCTCTGTGTGTGTGTGTGTGAGACTGTAAACACTGATCATCAAATTCCTCAGTGACATGTTTTCAGTGATCGCCTCGTTTCAGCCGCAGGAGTTTGGGCTTTAACGCGCATGTGCAGAACCAAGGTGGGGCAAAAAAAAAAAAAAGACTTGAATGTTTCTCACAGGGAAGAAGTGAAGTGAAGTGAAGCCTGACGTTTGAATCGAGAATAACCCAGCGCCTGCTTCTTGACAGATTGCGTCATCAGAGTTTTTCAGATCCTCTTCACAGAAACTCATCGACTCTCTGGTTTGTAGAAAAGTAGTTCTTCTCTACACATTTTCCAGGCAGTTTCTGTGGAGTGATGTTGACAGGGGACGCGGCAGAAGTGTTGTTTTAATAGCGAGCAGCTCTCACACTGCTGAAGTTTCACCTGGGCCGCTTCACTTCCTCATCAGGACTTCATGTGTCTCCGCTCCTCGGTGGCACAGTCGCTGGTCTCGTCAATGGGAGTTCTTCTGCTGCAGCTGCTCCGATGAAAACAAACGTGTGTCCGGAGCTCGATCACCTGTTGTTGCCTTGAATCTGCAGACAGGTAAGACGCTTTGTTTGGGGCTCAGGCCATCGCTTCTCATGCAGTGAAGTTATCACAGGTACTTAAACTAACAGCTCTGATGAAGTAAAAGTAAGTTTATTATAAGATACTTGGTTTGGACCGTTTTAAGGGACTGGGGCACGTTAACAAAATGCTTGTATGTGCAGCTCCAAGTGCTTCACAGTAAAACGAAAACATCCGCTTAAGGTGAGCCTGCACAATTAAATGTGTTTATTGAGCTGTTAACTAAATTCTATGACTGTAATTTAATGAAATATATTGATGCTTGATATCACGTTTTAACCAAATGTATTGAAAAATCTACATTTATGGGTTGAACATGACTCACAACGCCACCTAGTGCCTCAAACTGTCTCGGATCTTGCAGGAACTTTGAATATGAGCAGTCAACCATTTGTGACGTCGCAACATCCTGACTTTTATATATTTGAAAAGGTTAACAGTCTCATTAAAGGTCAGCAGCCTCCTGCCACCAGCGTCTGCGCATTAGTGTGACTCTGGAGAGCAGCGCTCATTTGTCTGCTTCTTCAAACTGTGTTCACTTCCTGTGGTCTTGCTGGGATGCAGTAGCTCCATCGTGCAGTAGCTGCATCGTGCAGTTCTCCACATTGCTCTGTCTCAACATGATAGATAACAGTATCAATACAGATCATGCTGCTGAGGAATCAGGATGTTGAGCATCTATCAGAGCTGTCACAGAGCCCGTTGACAGTTTACTAGCTGGTCGTGGTCTTCTCGAGCTGCAACAATAGAAATGTGGAAATCTACTGTGGCTTAGAAACCTCAACACATGCAAATAGGAAAAAATACTTGCAAACTGCCAAAACAACTTTGTGAAGTCATTGAAGTCTGCTACTCATCAGTGGTGATGGAACTTCACAAAGCATTGAACTATTACTATTATTACATTATTACATTTCATTTAGCAGGCGCTTTTATCCAAAGTGACTTACAACAAGTTCATTCAACCATGAGGGTACAAACCCAGAACCTCAAGCCAGGTTCACCGCTTTTTTGGGTACCCTGGAAACATTTTTGCAATTTGCAGCTTGTTTCTGTATTTGCGTGTTTTGTGACTTTTTGCAGCACATGTGTCATCAAATTGATGATTTTCTTTCTAAATTTGCAAATTTTTCCCCCATTTGGATGTGTTTTTCTTAATTTGCAGTGCATTAAGTTGTCTCGACCACCGTAGTGATTATTACAAAATGGTGATGCCTATCCCATCCCATAATTTTGTCTGTCATTGTCTAGAAATGATTAAACATAAATCGGAAAAGCCACCAGTGCACTTAAAGTTTAATGAGAGAGAGAAAACAAAGTTCCGTGGAAGCAGCATTTGTCATCGAGAGGAGCTGAGGACCTCTTGAGTCTGTTTCAGGTTGAAGCCCCTCATGCTGAGACAGGAATTCCCTCAAAGGTCAGCAACCTTCCAACAAATAAACCACTGGTGCTGCCTTAGAGCCCATTGCACTGATGATTCTTTATGTAGAGTGTGAGAACTGTAAAGAAGGATGAAGCTGGTGAAACAAGATGAAGAGATCGCATGAAACCACAGCAAAGCGACGCTGCCACAGTGTAATGTGACATGCATGGCTGCATTAGTGGAGCAGCATTGCACTGCACAGTGTGCAAAGCTCCCCAGCAAGGAAGTGACTGTCCATGGTTCAGATGTGGCTGCTTTCTCCTGCACAGTGTTTTGATTTTGATATCTTCCCCTGGTTGAATCATCAGTTGAACAAGTTATGAGAGCCTCATTGTGTCGTCTGAACTTTTGTTAACTTGCAACCAAATGTGGATTTTTCTCTGCTCTTAAAACAACTTTGTTCTGTGAGTTTTTATGTTCAATTATGATAAACAGGCTGTATCTTTAGAAATAGTATAAAATAGAATATCAAAAATTTTAATATATCTAAAAAATATATATATACAGCTCAAGCTCAAGAAAATAGAGCAACAATAGTTCAATTGTGTGACAATAGTTCAACTGTGTGAATAGTGCAATAGTGTAAGATGCTGCACCCCAAATTGCCCCTGACGGCTTGAAAGGCAGTGTAAGAATAATGTGCGATAGAGAAAAGTGCTGCACGTAGAAGCACTGTATGAATGTGTGTGTGAGTGGGTGGATGGCAAAACTGTACTGTAGCGCTTTGGGCATCAAGACCAGAAAAGCGCTATTCCCATTTGTACTGCAGGGTCTAACACTAGATGTGCACTTCCTGTCACAGAGAACACAGTAGAGTCAGTGAGCTGAGCTGCTGCACTTTAATCCAGCTGTTGCCCCGGGAGGCAGAGTTGATTTCCTCCTCTGAGGAAAACATCTGGAGACTATCAGGACCAGCAACTGTTAGCATGAGCTCCCTCTGCACATCGCGCCTCTCCTTTTGTGCACCTGCCAGTTAAAAAGTCAGCGGATCGTGAGCGAAAGTCATTGTGTCCTTCACTCTTCACTTGGCCACCCTGCACGTTATAACAGTGATGACAACAGAGCATCAGAGCAGCTGCAGAGCATCCTGAGGCCGGGGGTCAGGGTGTGGGGCTGCCACATGTCGAGGAGAGATATACACATTGCTTTAATAACACAAACCTCATCGTGACATTTACTACTGGATATCCACTTATGGAAGAAGTATTCAAATCCTTTCCATGAGTATAGAAGTATAGGACTACACAATCAAAAGAAACGCAGTATGATTAAATTATCAAAGGTAAAAGTCATTGTTTAATAAAAGAAAGGTCCCAGTGACTGATGTTATATATATTTATATATATTTATGATATTATTCTTAATACGTGTTCACCCCTATTTAACTTTTGCTGTTTCCATATTGAGGGGAAGCTATAGTTTTGTGTTTCCCAACCTACGGGTCTGTCAGTCAGGAGTCATGAGATCATCAAGACAAGTTTATTAGTACAGTATATTTTTAAAAACAAGGCCATTTTAAGTGCTTTACAGAAAATAAAAAAGGCTTCTTGACAGAATGTAAATTAAGAACAAAAAGTTACACAGAGAATAAAATAAAAATAAAAGGATGAAAGTAGCTTTGCAAAAAGTATTAATAATTAGTTTTAATAAAAGGCCGGTTTAAGTAGGGGAGTCTTCAGCATTGATTTAAAAAACTCAGAGTTGCAGCATTTCTCTGATAAGAGTGTGAAAAAAAAGATACAGATCTACAAATCTGTACTGTTAACAAAATGTCTCCTATCTTATTTTTTTGTCAATTTTGTTCTGTATATATTTTCTATTCTCCCTCTATTTGCACTAAACAGTTATTTCAATGAAACCATCTGAGAAGTGAGAAATAGTGAAGAATTTAAATAATGTCTGATTATTGGAACTGCTAATAAATGATAGACAACTGAAATGTAATCAGGAGCATCAGATAGACTCAACAAAAAAAGATAAATTAATTATTTCATTTGACAAGATTCTTGTGTTTTTTAATATTAAATTATGATCAGAATTGAACTACAATCTAAAGTCAAGTGGCGAAAAAGTACATTATTACTAGAGTCGAGGTATAAAGATGTATAGAATGGAAATACGCAAGTAAAGTTATATCAAAATTAAACATGCAAAAATACACTATTGGACTAATCGTACCTTCATATAACTCTTTGAAAGTTGCCTTTTTTCTCCAAAAGAAGATTTAAATCTGTGTGACACATTTACAAATCCTTCCACAGCCCGTCTGCTCCTCCTCACTTGACTGTATCACAGCTACTACACCTATAGTATAATTATCATTTTGACCTCAGATTGTTTCTGCTGATAGGCGAGGGAGTGGCACATTTACACAAGGCCAGAGAAGATATTCCTACATACCTGTCCTGTCTTGCTTGGTGCAGTCAGGCTGGCGCTGATGTCTACAGTTCACACTGTTGCTGATTTGCATGAGACGAATGTGGCTCGACCGGTTGGGTTCGAAGAAAACAGATTGTTAGGGGATGACAAGAATATTAAAATATACATTGATATATATATATATACAAGAGATGGTGTTCTCTGAAGCGATGTGACACCTCTGTATTTTAGTTACCCGTTGAAGCTCTTCTCTGACTCTATTCAGGTCTAGTGTGTCACTTAGTTTCCTGTTTCAGTGAATAATGTCGTGCATCAGTTCTCCTGTACACAATCCTACAATATGTCCACATCAGATGTATGAATTGAAATGCTGCTGTTCGGCATGATGCAGCTTAACTGTATTCAGTGAATGCACATGATAGTTATATTACCCATAGACACACGTCAGTTGTACTTAAAGAGTAAATTATGAAGAGTGCATTCTTCCTCCAAGGCCTCTTTATTACCATTCATAAACATGTAATTGGATCAGATACATAAACCATGTAAACAGAACTTTCTACTAGCTGTTTAAATTATGCATAGGTAAAGTATCCACTCTCTGATATAGTTGAAAGGAATGTGAATATACAGTAACTGAATAAAGATAGAAAATATTTATTTTAATTCATGAAATCCAAATGTAATTTGTTATAAAAGGCAGCCTGAATTAAAATAAAATGACCTATCTTTAATATTGATAAATATCTATGGATTATTCACGTGCATTGAATTTACCATCAAACCAACTGTGCAACAACCCATGATTAAAACACAATATGGCAAATAATAATAAACAATACACTTAATATAAAAAGGAGCAAATAACCCATGATTAAAAGACATAAGAATCATAAACACACTTTACACATCTCTTATTTCTTTCAATCAAATATATTTTCTTTACAAAAAAAACAAACCCTATCTCTAATGTAAAGAAAGTGAAAAAAATGAATCCGGATCCAGATCTGCACCGAAATTGAATTTGTACCTCTGCAACGTAGACTGCATCTTCAACCAAGTTTCCTGGTCATCCGGCATCCAGTAGTTTTTGTAAAATGATGCTTATTAACAAACCATAATCTTCTTGGAGCTAACAATTCTAATTTCCATTGCTGCCCTTAAAGCCTCTGACTGGACAGGCCGACGATGATGATACTGATGATTTTTCAGTGAGACAGGAGTCATTAGGAGCCCAGGGGTCAGTAGAAACTCGACCGCTGCACAATGACAGCATTGTGAGCGTCCTGAAAAGAGCGTGCTGTGGTCCCATGTGGAGCTCTTTGGAAATGGCAATGTGACTCTATGACAGTCGCAGTTCTGTCTCGTCCAGTCAGCTGCTGGTGGCCTGCTGCTGTGATGCATTCACTGTCCCGCAAGAGATGAATTTCAAAGTGGCGTTCTGTGTCAGCAGTGGCCCAGTCGATCCATTCCTTCCTTGGTGAGATCACTCTGCTCCTTCACCAAGGACATGTTCTGATGGCAGAGAATTGTGGGTAGGATTTCCTGCTCCAAATAAAACATATGGAGTTTGATCAAATTGTAGTTATGTTTTTAGATTGGCTTTATGGATGTTGGGGCTTTTGGTCGATGCCTTTGTTCAAGGATCACCAGAGTTATTATTGCTCATCCTCTGTCCCCATGAACATCTGTACAAAGCGTCATGATAATCGGTCTGACAGTTGTTTTAATATTTCCGGTTGGGCCAAGGAAGGTGCTGTCCAACGGAGAAGCTGATGTTAGTACCCCAACGCCACATCACTACCATGGCTAAAATATTTTTCATATTTTAATTTTCAAATTTTAATTTACATTTTTTGTGTCTTTTGTAATTACACAAAAATAAATGTTAGTCTTGAAACAAACATTTAAACAAAATTATTTGAGGAGAAAAATTTACTTTGGTTTGGTCATGGACATTTTAAACCTGTTACAAGAGGCCTCTCATAAAAATGGCAAATGCTGTTTACAGTGAATCTTCCAGGCTCACAACGATTTAGTCTGTGGACTGTACTTTAGTTTTGCTTGTGGTGACCAATTAATACCCACCGTGATATCACCCATTGGTTTGTGAACTGTGTTTCGAGGCCCAGAGTTAAGCTTCTTGTCAAGCTTCATCTTAATTTTGTGAAACCAGAAGTAGCCATATTTGAAGGAGAGGGGGGTGGAGCCTGACTTGAGAGCTCGAGGACACTGCATGCCAATCACACAGTATCCATGCCCCAATGCATTCTGTGCTGTCTCATCTACTTAAATTGGACCATAACTGCAAACTGAACATGATGCTGTACTGAAGAAGACTTGAAACAAGCGATTGAGACCACGAACTCTGTACAAAAATGTTTACTGACATAAATCTAGTGAAAAATACTATAATTTTCTCATAGAGTTCTAGATACGTTTAGGAGATGCAGCAGCATTGTGGGTTTTTTGGGTGGTTGATTGTCGCGGGAAATGTTACGACACAGTTTTTTCCTTCGAAACAGAGACACAGCTGCAGTTCTCTGTAGGGACGGACGTCCGCCACATCCTCATTATAATCAGCCACGACAGTCCTCTCAGGGACACATGTTGTTATAGTTTCTCGTGTGGTGTCTTTGAAGGGGCAGGTTCCATATTCAAACACGTGAGAGAAGAAGGAAGTGTTTTGGTAGTGATATCAGCAGAACATACCCACCCTAATATGGGATATTGCTCTTACACAGGAAGCCAGTTGCGTAGCATGTTGGAGGATGTGACCTCATGTGCAGTGACACATGGGTTAAAGCCAGGATTTTCCCTGACCTTTGAGATTTGCCACCTTTGCATGGGAACTGATGCAGGAAGAGGGGAACTGGGGTTTTTTGGCGGGAGCGTTGGCTTGAGCACTACTTTATCAAAAGGTCATAATTTTATTATGACAACTCTGTGCTCTTATTTGTATCATGGGAACTCTGCACTGGGTTATACCACTGTGGCTGCTTTATTACTGTAAAGAAACACTGGGCTGGGTGAGTCCATCAGGCCTGGTCAGATCTCACCCCAAGTTTATATCCAGCTCTGAGTAGAGCTATGTTGATTCATGCATGACCTAAAGAGCACAACTTAGAACCAGTAGGTGTCCACTCAGGTCAAAATGGTCAGAGTTGCCATATGAAACACAAAGTAGATCACGTTTTTGGAAGATTATAGCATTATGCTGTAGTATATTTCAACCAGGAGAGACTTCGATTCAAAGTTTTAACAACATTTATTGACATGTGCAAAGAGGAAGTGATGTGAATGTTATAAGTCTTTGGGCGTTTTTAGACTCATTTGTGCTGTCATCAGGATCAGATTGGGGGAGGGGGAGGGGGGTTAAGCAGAACGAGGTACAGTAATCCCCCCCGGGGTCTAGTCACTGTCCGTGTTTGAGGATCCACATAAGGTGATGATGAGACTTGAAGAGATTGGGGTGGAGGTGGGTAATGCGTGTCACTGGATGATGGCTGACTGCGGAAGAGAGGAGAAGGGATTTAAAGTTTGACAGCATCCGCATGATTGGCTGGAAGAGACCGTAGCAGAATCTGATTGGCCATTTAGAAACGCCCACAAGCAGCTAATTACTAAGCATAGAGAGAGTGAGAGATTTGAGAACTTACGCTGAGCTTCATCTCTGTCTTTTTGAATTTGTGTCATTGCTCAATCTCCTCACTGGAATCCGGTCGTGTAAATAGTCTTGCTTTGCGTCACGGAAACATTCTTGCCCAGTTGTGAAAGTGGGATTTAAAAAAAGAAGACATGTTAGTTCTGCTTTCTGTGAGCAAGCTATTTTTACTGACACTCTCTAAACTTACACTATATTTTGTTGTGTTCTGATAATAGCTGATATATTTGCAGATAATTAATCTACTGCAAAACCCAAAATTAAAGGCCTTCCTTAATATATTTGAATAATAAAAAAAATTATATAAATATATATTAATATATTTGCGTTAAAGCTTTGAAGCAGCTTCATTTTACTTAAAGGAAATTTTGTTTTGTTTATCAGGTACATGTGTGTGTTTACCAGCTCTGATGGTAGCAGCTAGAAAACCTCACCTGTGAGAGGATCCAACCCCCTCATCATGACAGAGGTACAGGTAAGACAGGGATGTGTAACAATACATATTCAAACCAAATGTGATATGATTGCTACTTACTGATCTGCCCATGTCCCCATAGACTCCTTGGCCACAGGGCACAGAGTGTGTTGCCAGGTACAATTTTAAAGGCACATCCGAACATGACCTGCCCTTCAACAAAGGAGACCTGTTGAGCATCATCGTCGTCACAAAGGTAATGTTTCATATCCCACACAAAGATGTGAACTTGACGATGCATTTTCTCTAATTAGGCAAGACACCAAATTATTTAAATGCTATGTTACTTACTCCACATTTTGCATTTCAGGATCCAAACTGGTACAAAGCTAAAAACTCAGCAGGTCGTGAGGGAACAATCCCAGCCAACTATGTTCAGAAAAGGGAAGGTGTCAAATCTGGGGGCAAGCTGAGTCTCATGCCGTGAGTACACAGATTATTGTGACATACCGGATCTCATATAATCTTTTGCTTTCAAAGCAGACAGGTTAAGGTTTCTCTAGATATGTGAAATTCTGCCACCCCCTCAGCTTTGTGTGGTGTCTGCAGCAACGGCTAAAATAGCTCAACTTTCCCCTCTGCCTGTGGCTGCGTGGTCATATGAAGGCAGATGGCCTATTCGTCGCGGCAGTGATGCCGTAGTTATGTGAACAGAGACCACAGTTGGGCCGGGCCGTGTTGTAATTGCAGAGCAAGTGTGTCTGTCTGTAGCTCAGCTTTCGCTCGCATTCGGCATGATTTCCTGTTGAGAGTTTTCTTTCTCAGACTTCAAAAAATCCCCTTGTTTGTTCATATGGCAGACAACCGTATGCATTTGTGGATATTAGTGTAGGAATAACAGATTAATTTACTGTGCACTTGATCATATCCTTATGCCAAACCTGCCAAATCCAACAAAGAGTGACATGAAACATGAAGACAGTCACAATGAAGTGTAAAAAATATGGCCTGTAAGAGCAGTCATAGTTGAGCTTCACTTAATCTAATCTACCCAGCATTGACCTTAAATCATTATTTACTATGTGTAGGCCTATTCATAGACACACAATCTCTCATATCATCAAAATTTTACAAGTAAACTGAAAAATAATGTTTACTATGCTTTTTGTAGTCCAGCCAATTCTTCCACATCATCTTGATGTCATGTGACATCATGATAAGAGTGTGTATCATGGGTCTAAGTTCACCAAAGTTAAAGTAAATGTTTTATACGTCTTGCACAGATTGTAAGTGAATGGGAGGTGAAGAATCGCTCCTGCGTGTATGACCGTGCCCTATTGTTGAAGTATTTTCCCACTTTTGCGTAATGTACACTTATAGCGTTTGGCCTGACAACCCCCCCTAACAAAGCCAGAAAAATAGGGAATAGGCAAACATTTCCTAAACGTGCTTAAAGTGGTTGACCTTCAAAACAGAGTGGGCTAGCTGGCCTATCAGAGCTTTAACGAGAAGGTGTTCGTTATAGAAACCGGAGCTAAATCGAAGAGTTTCAGACAGAGGCTGAAGAGAGGAGCTGCAGTAATGGACAGTCTGAGGAAAGTGATGGGTCTTCTGAACGTTAGCGCATGTAAACATTTTCCAGTTACAACCCAAATCCAAAATATGAACCTGAATATGAATATATAAAATAACAGCCACAAGTCTAGGAACATCAGTTGACCTTCTCATATAAAATGCAGCTCCAGCCTCTGAGTGGAGGTGGTATTGTGTCTATTAAATAGGAGAACTGAAAACTGAGAAGGAAGCTGTTTCTATTTCAGTGGAAAAAAAAGTTGTCTCAGCTCCCAAAAGATTTTCTGTGCAATATTTAACTGTGACTTTCTCATGGAGCCAGATGCAAATTAATATATTGAACAATCTGTGACTCTGTCAGTAATAAAACGGATCACAGTGGTTATGTAAAATACTATAATCTCTATCTCTCTATAATCATTTTCATACTTTTTCCTTGAGGACCCATTTATGGTTGATAATATGATCATGAAATACATTAAACAAGGAAAGATGGAAATTTCTTATATGGTAATAGAAAATAATTGTTGACACACGCAAAATGGACGCCAGGAGTATTTGCTTATTGCAAGAATTCAGTGTTGTTGCTGCTTTTGCACAGTGATTAGTTTTGAACACAGTCAGTGTCATCCCTTGCTATGCCTCGTCAATGCATTGTCAAAAGGCTTATGATAAATCTATGTGATAAGCTCAGTTTTGGCGATGGACTTTATATTTTATCATTTTCATTTCGTTATTTTCATGTGTGTAACCTCTGGCTTTCAGGTGGTTTCATGGGAAGATACCACGGAATCAGGCGGAGGAGCTGCTTTGCCCTCCAGAAACAGGCCTGTTCTTGGTGAGAGAGAGCACCAACTTCCCCGGGGACTACACCCTGTGTGTGAGCTGCGATGGCAAGGTGGAGCACTACCGCATCGTCTACCACAACGGCAAGTTATCTATCGACGAGGAGGAGTATTTTGAGAACCTCATGCAGCTGGTTGAGGTGAGACATTAAATGAGGCTTTGTTTTACATGCAAAAACAAGGCTTTTCTGGTGTTTGCTCTTGAGCTATATCAAGCGTTACTCTACTGTACGAGCGATGCACTTTCCTGTTCCCCCGTCATTGTACTGCCGCCTAGACCACATACAGTTCCTGGAACATATAATGAACAGGAAGTGTCAAAGAGGAAGAGCAAACAGTATGCTGAGGTTCAGAGTTCTAACCTCGGAAAGAACTGAGACATTTAACTTGAAAATGACTCATATTGCTTTGTGAAACTCTTTTTGAACAGCTGTATGCTTTAAACTCTAAAGAGTCAAATACATGTGTAAGTTCAGTTTGACCTATTTAAAGCCAAACCTTTGCTGTCAGTTGTACACAGAGCCCTCTATTGGTCATAGTGAAGCACTGCTCACTGAGTTTTGTTGGTCCTACACTGTAATGGTGTTTTTTTTGTCATGTGAATTTTTATTGAAACTCTGTAAGTGTAAATAGAATGAATTGAGTAAATGTCTCTGCTAAAAGTGTTTATGCACAACATTATTTTGTCACAGCGAAGTTGACTGTTGACTGTTTGGATTTACAATGTCATAACTTTGCTTTATCTTTCATCTTATTGTCTGAAAAGTTGTTATAATTATTGAATGCATTACTTCTTGATTTAAGTGTTGTGACTTCAGAGTGACCTTGATATTCAAATTTTGAACCAGACAATCTTATCAGTTCATCGTTAAGGCCAAATAAAAGTATGTTTAGAAGGAAAGGAGAAGTTGGAGAACTTTGCAAGTTATTGAAATCGTGGTTCTGGTGTTTCCTTTGATTATATAGGGCCATGACCAGGTGACACTCTCCTGGTCAATGTTATTGTTTCCACTTTATATTCACTTTGCTCTTGCTTAGTTTTTTATGTTCTTTATTTGTCTCCAGCACTACACCAAAGATGCGGATGGCCTTTGCACCAGACTCCTCAAGCCAAAGGTGGAGGAGGGGACGGTTGCTGCTCAGGATGAATTTTCTAAGGGTGAGGCTCAGTTTCTTCCCACTGTGACATTTCAGCCTTTTTGACCATGAGAAGCATCAATGGGCCTGTTATGTCTGAGCTGCTGGTTGTTTTCTCTTTGACTCACCAACAGGCGGCTGGTCAATGAACAGGAATGAACTCAAACTACAGCAGGTTATTGGAAAAGGAGAGTTCGGAGGCAAGTTCACGTTCAAACCTTTAGTTATTTTTACACTGCGACATAAAAGTCACCCAGTTTTATATTATTGCTTAAATGTGGCGGAAATCACAACCATACTATTAACTTGTACTAATGTAATTTGGCCGTGGTTAGAGGGTGAATAATGATTTAACAGTAGCTGCTGTGAACATTTCAACATTACATGTATGTTTTTCTGCCATGATTGTATGTGTCCCTCAGCTCAGGGTCTGATAAAAGCCGTTTCCCTGTTTGTTTACCCACACAACATGGTCATTGTTTGTGATTGTTCCAGATGTCATGGTGGGAGACTACAGAGGAACAAAAGTAGCCGTGAAGTGCATCAAAAATGATGCTACAGCACAGGCCTTTATTGCTGAGGCTTCTGTCATGACGTAAGGATCATTAAATAATTTATATATTTTCAACAACAGGAATAAATGATAATATAATAACAGGTACATATGCTCTTCTCCTCCATCAGACAACTACGGCACGATAACCTGGTGCAGCTGCTTGGAGTCATCGTAGAGGAGAATGGGAGTCTCTTCATAGTAACTGAGTATATGGCAAAGGTAGGCGGTCGACTGTCTGATCATTTATATTATAATATTTTCATATTATTTAACATCCAGATCAAAGTAATGAACACACAACCTCATTAGAATTTTATTTTCAGGGCTGTTTGGTTGACTACTTACGTTCCAGAGGACGGACAGTGCTCGGTGCAGATGCCCTCCATAATTTTACACTGTGAGTATTTCATCAATTGTCATCTACTATTATATGTGTTAAAGGTAGACTGCGCAGTGTTGTCCCACTAGTGGCACTGTGGAGCACTGGTTTGATGAGCAGGTTGCAGATAAGTTAGTATTTTAGCGGCAAACTATTAACATACTAATTTGAGAATGTGGAACATAAATCTGCATAGCAACCTCTTACATTATAGTTAGATCCTGCAACTAGCAACTGATTTGTGTATTATCATTTTGTCATATTAAGATCTTAATGTGTTGGTGTTCAAAAAGAGTCTCATCGTCAGAAAATGTGTGTTGACAGTCTAAAAGGAAACCACCTCCCGGTTTTTAACTTTTCTCCTCTGCTCCTGTACAGAGACGTCTCTGAAGCCATGGCGTACCTGGAGACAAATAACTTCGTCCACCGAGACTTAGCGGCTCGAAACGTTCTCGTATCCGAAGACAACATCGCAAAAGTCAGTGACTTTGGTTTGACCAAGGAGGCCTCCTCCACTCAGGATACTGCAAAGTTGCCTGTAAAGTGGACGTCACCAGAGGCCCTCAGAGAAAAGGTATCAGTGATATTTGGAAGGACTGCTGAACATGTATTGTGTCGTGGGCTTTGCCATGTGTTACCACTACACACCGAAAGAAACTCTGACATTTGTGTTTTTATTGTAATTGGTAGAAATTTTCCACCAAATCAGACGTTTGGAGCTTCGGTGTTTTGCTCTGGGAGATTTACTCTTTTGGTCGAGTACCTTACCCAAGAATTGTGAGTATCAATAGACATACAGAAAGATCCACACTAAATCAGTTCCTGCTGTCAGTGAAACACATTCTGAATATCTGCTTTTTTCTGCAGCCATTAAAAGAAGTAGTGCCTCGAGTGGAGAAAGGATATGTAATGGACTGTCCGGACGGCTGCCCTGAAGTTGTGTACAACATTATGAAGATGTGCTGGAACCTCGACCCTGGTGCTCGACCAACCTTCCAGATGCTGAGGGAGAAGCTACAACACATCAGCAAAGGGATGGGAAAAAATCTGTGAGAGATCCGACAGAGGAGAAACAAAAAGTGACTCTGATCCTCTTTCATTCTGACGACTTGGACCATGACCGGGGAGGAAAAAACTGATCTCATGGACTGTTTTATATGTCAACAACAAATACGTTTGTCTTTGACTGTTAATTAGGGATATGAAATGTAGGTTTCATAGTGTCTCAGGTTCGTCAAACAGCAGCGACTCTGAGTTACTGCCTCATTTTCTCTCACCTTCTAGTGCTCTGTTATCAAGAGTGAATGATTAACTGTCATATCGACGAGTGCTGCCTTAAAGTCTCTTATTTTTTATTTTATTTTTTCAGTTGATATTCTTGGTCATATTGGCATCAGTTCATTTCATGAACTTGTGACCATCATCATCAAGTTTGAGTCCAAAGAGGAATGATGCCACAAAATGCAATTAATTGCTGTATTAATATTTCTTTACAGTTTTCCAGGTACACCTTTTTTGCATGAACTGGTGAATGTTAAATTTGATTTCTTTGTGGTTAAGGTAATCTTTTTTGTATACTCCCACAAGGGGACATTTGTTGTGCAGCAAAAGTTTGCAAAGAGACAAAAAAACACAGGGGCAACATCAACATTCACATTATAAACATATTTCAGAAAGAACAGAAAAATGGAAAATTACTAATACTTACAAATCTGCAAGGTAAATACCAATTCAAAATCAGAAATATTTTTTAAGGGAAACAAGCAAACTGCTAATCGCTGTTGATAGCACTTGTGATGAAAGAAACATGAAGTCGTCTTGTCCTCTGAACAGACGCCCTGTAACGGCGACCTGAGGAGAGGATGATCACAACAGTCCAATGAGCCCTCCAATATTTTTATTTTGCATATTTTTGAATCTCTCTGTACGTCAAAGAAAGAAGCACAAGTTCGAAATTTCAATTTTACTACTGAACAAAATCATTCAGCTCAGTCATGTCATCATTCCCATGTAAATATATATAACAGAGAACAAGTCATTGACTTGTTAGATTCAACCAAACTATCTGGAGTTTGTATGTATTGAGAAAAACACAATGTTAATACTGTCAATGTGTTGCCTTTTTCAACAATAAAAAATATTTTGAAATTCATTCTGCGATTTTTAATGTTCTTTTTTGTTTTTACAGAATTTGCTATTTAATATTTTTGTGTTCAGTGTACTCTGTTATATCACTTAAATAATCGACTTGCTGAACCATAACAATTTTTCATTTACACATTTTACTCCACTACACGCTGCTGTATTTAAGGGAAATAGTATTTATTTTGGTAAAGATTTGTGAAACTAATATTATCTGAACAAATAAGCTTAAGTATTATAAAATACTGCTCAGCTACATTTGAATGTTGCATCATTACTATTAATGCAGTTTATGCAATGTAACTTTCCTAAATGATGGATAATGAGTCAAAAAGTTGTTCTTTATAATGATCTATGAAGAATCAGTCAATTGTTTACTAGCCACTAGTTATGCTATAATGAAAAACTAGTCGAAATGATTAATTCACCAGTAATAGAGACATTAAATATATGTGATAGTCAAAATGTGCCATCTCAAAATGTGTAATTACCACAGTTCAAGGAAACAGCGCCATCAAGTGATGAAGCTAGAACATTGATTAATAGACAATCGTTGTATAATGATTCCTTTTCATTAAACAAGCAACAGACAATAGTTTTTGTTTGTGAACCAACTTCTGTCAATGCGTGAAATAAAGAAATGAAGAGAGACAGATTTTAGAACCGCACAAGTAGCGGAACCTGGAATCAACTACGAAGTGCGGGGTCTCATTTCTCTGCTGCACTCAGCGGTGTAACAGAGAAATGTCCACTGAAAACAAAGGCTGTTTGTCAGCGTTATGTGACAGAAGCAGCTCACACACACACACACACACACACACACACACACACACACACACACACACACACACACACACACACACACACACACACACACACACACACACACACACACACACACACACACACACACACACACACACACACACACACACACACACACACACACACACACACACACACACACACACACACACACACACACACACACACACACACACACACACACACGCACCGTCCCTGCTGTTCTCTGTGATGGAAAGCGAGGCTGATGTCTTCTACCGGCAGCTTCCTAAAGTGGTGAGTCACATAATACCAGCGGAAAGTAAAGAAAGTTAACTTGGTCTTTTATAAAGAGTTACTCCACGAGGTTAGGTGTTGTGGTAGCTACTTGCTAACGTCAGCATTTGAATTGTCCCCAGGAGCTTCACGCTCACCTCAACGGGTCCGTGAGCTCTCACACCATCGAGAAGCTCATCAAGACCAAACCTCATCTGAACATTGAGCACAACATGACCGCCATCGGTAAAGGACAGAGGAGGACTCTGGACGAGTGAGTGTAACTTTAATACGAGAGCCAGCGTCGAACTGCTGGAAAGTACAATTCATTCATTTAACTGCGGTCAAGCCAGCCGACACAGAAATTCTGCTGCACGCATATACTGACAATTATGGTAAACGCATCCAAAGCGTTTTTTCAAACTAAACTGTTGACATGGAGCATATACAAAAATCATAGTTGAAAATTAAATGGATTGGATTATATTCACAAGAAGTGTAATTTTTATGAATAGCATTTTGATTTCATACTGTAAAAAACTTTGCTCAATAAGTTCCAGTCTCACTGTGGACTTTGCTCAATAAGTCCAGAGTGAGACTGGAATATCATAGAGGTCCTGAACACAGGCATATCAGTCTCTCTCTTATCTTATTGAGCAAAGTGTTTTTACAGTACTTTGAAATATCCAGGAATTAACTGATATGATTGTACACATGTTGGACTTTACTTTGAAAAATCTCCAAATCTATACAGTAAATATGTTTGCTATGCATTCATTTAATCCAAGAAATTATTTTTCAATTATGCAATTTGTTTAGGCTCCATGTCAACAGTTTATTTTGAAAACCGGATGTATGCCCAAATGTGTTCTTCCCATGGTTCTTCCTCTTACTTCGAGTATTCCGTTGCCTTCCCCTTTCTGGGCGGTTTGGATGTGTTTACCATAAGTGTCAGTATATGAGTGCAGTAGAATTTCTGTGTCGGCTGGCTTGACCACAGTTTCATTTAATACGCGTCACACTGTTGAAAGGGTCCAGCAGCTGATAAGTAGATAATCGCCTCTTTGGGTTCAGTCGGAAGCAAATGATACACACAGACATTATTGGAGTGACAGTGTGAGACATTCAAACAACATGGTGCACGTGTCCGCAGGTGTTTTCAGTACTTCAAGGTCATCCATCAGCTGGTGGACACAGAGGACGACATCCTCATGGTGAGGACCCCCCCCCCCCCCCTCCCTACTTACAACAATAACAACATTTTCATCTTTATCAGCAACTAAATGTACTTGTTTCACTCCAGGTGGCCACAGATGTGATCAGGGAGTTTGCAGCTGATTCTGTGAAATACCTGGAGCTCAGAAGTACACCGAGAGAGGAGAAAAACACAGGTTACTATACCTAACAAAATAAGGCTTAAAGGATAAAGGCCTCCCAGACAAAGGGATATGTTATGTTACATAACAGTAAACTCAATATCTTCTGATGTTGCATTTTGTTTGTGCAAAACAAGACACCCGAGTGAATCATGTTAGGCTGTGGGAAATCAAATGGCATATTGATGTATTAATAATCAGGACAATAATAACTAAAAACAACTGCAAGTTGCAACTTTTTATCTCCTTTCCCAGGATTGACAAAAAAGGGATATATTGAAACTGTCCTCAGAGCCATCCAGCTGTGTAAAGATGAGGGACTGGACATTGATGTCAGGTTGGTGTATTCTTCAATATTGCTGTGTGTAAAAGGCAGAGAAATGTATTTCAGGTCTTTAAGGTGCAGATACACTTCTACTTCCTGACCCCCTAAAACTAAAATACTGCATAATGTTTGACTATGATGCTTCAACAACTTGTTTGATGCTAAACTTGCTCATTTATCTCAAAGGTTCCTTGTGGCAATTGATCGCAGGAATGGGCCACAGGTTGCCATGGAGACAGTGGAGCTGGCTGAGGAGTTCATGCTCTCTTCTGATGGTGTGGTTGTGGGAATCGACCTGAGTGGTGATCCAACGGTCAGTCGGCCACACAAGATTTTGAAAATGTATTCTATTTTATATCATGTTCAACATGCGTTTCAAACAGGAAGTGCCTAGTGTATAACAGTATTTCATAAAGTAAAATAAATTAGCCGCATTTAATGTTAATATGACATGTTTTTTATTGTATCAAGGCTAGTGGGGGGGTCAGGTCAGGCCTTTATGCTGGATTGTGTCAATTTTTATTCTCAGGTAGGCGATGGAAAAACATTCCTTCCAGCTCTAGAGAGGGCCAAGAACTGTGGACTGAAGTTGTCGCTGCACCTCTCAGAAGTACGATAATATCAATCTTCTTGCCCATTTGACTTTA